>NW_015653460.1:660777-663173 GCF_001515625.1 Sinocyclocheilus rhinocerous | reverse complement strand
TGACTGCACGGCGGGATTGGCGCTGAATAGCATGGTAAAGAAAGATGCCGTTCAGGATATAAACAGTTAATAAGATTATGCGATATGAGATCGTTCCGTAACTCCCCAAGCGGACCTCACCGGACAATGGCACCTTTTTAGTTACACCCAGCGTCACTACCCCCTCCTACCCTGCGAATTTCGAGCCCCGGGACGCCCCCGCTGCTTAGAACAAAGCGATAAGAGTGAAATCTTTCCCCTGCGCTGCGCTGGGACGGCTCACGAGATAGCTCGTGGGTGATTCCCGTTTATATCATTAAGCAGAGGTTCAAACTCCAGTCCGAACACCACTGGCCACAAGCTTTGGGCTCTGCTCTCACGGAGAATATTTACTTATATAGCATATTTTATTTTAGATGAACTAGAAACAATGTTACATTTATAAAGTTTTATTTTGAAATGTAAGTCAATAACAATTGGCTGGAGCCAGAGCCAATGGTGAAAGTCTTTGCGTGAGGAGACCCCGCCCCATTTTGGAGGTTCTGCCCACTTTTGGAGTTCACGCCTCATTTTGGAGATCTCCGGTCTGCAGTTATATCTACTTGGGTTTCGCAGCAGTTTCAAAGGGAAATGTCCAGAGAGGCGCTAAAACACATGTTCAATACGTGACCGTGGCACGTTTTTATTACATTTGTACAGGCACGTATTGCTGCGTTTTTATTACGCTACTTGACGTATATATTGTAGCTGTTCAGAATTCAAATATCCGGGGAGTGTTGCTAAAGGTTAATGCTCTGTCGTGTTGGAAATATCCCCTACACCAAATCCAACCCTAAACATACCCGATAGTTTTAACAAATGCAAAAGTGATATAAAACGCATTTGTTGATGCAACCATGCTATTTTTCCTTCCTTGCACCGTGTCCTAACTACACGCAACTCCGCGACATGCCATAAAAGGTATCTTTTCCATGTTAATCTGAGTTTTGTCCTAACTAGCCGCACGTCGCGGCTGGAACAACATACAAACTATATGACAGTGATAATCTCAGGTACTGATTATGTGCTTTATTCAAAGTTAAACATGTCTAATGTGAGTTTGAATATCATTTTGTGTGACCTTATAGCCATACTGAAAGCAAAAACAGATAGTTTGCCTCAGATCTTGAAAATAAATTAAAGCAAACATGTACAAAACTGCGAACACAATACGAACCAACAAGCGTTTTCCATGACAGAGATGGTCAGTCACTCAGTATGTACATTTAATGATGTTAAAAAGGTTTGATATTTATGAATTAGATTATAAACTTTCTATTTCGTTGCCAGTGCAGTGCACTTCCAGAGAGAGCACGCCCACACACGCTTCTGATTGGCTCTGATATTTGATTGATTCTGTTGTGTTGCGTTTGGTGTGGACAGCCTAATTGCTTGACGCTGGAATCTTGTTGCGTCGCGTGTTATGCAGATTGGAGCTGTTTTGTTGAACTGTAGCTTCACAAGGTTCGTTCCGGCTCTTCATCACTCAAGTGCAATGCCATATTGAGAATACTCATGCATATAAAGCTGTATATGTGACAACAACATTCAAAATTATAAATTTTCAAATCGTGCAGGATGTTAAAATTGTTTTGAAGTCATAACATAATATTCTGCAAGTAACTGCATGAAAATTAGCCTTTATTAATCAAAACTATGTAACTGTGAATTATACTTTGTGTGAAAAGGAATAAAAGTTGTCGGAGTTTTACTGCCTCTAGTGTTCAATTCAGCTGGAAACTGCAGTGATTCGTACATACAGGTACATTTTTTCAGTTTTGCATAAATTTATATAGAGGCACATATTTTCAATGAGCCTAGGTTGGCTTTTTTGCTGTCAGTGTGTAGCCTAAATTTTAACCATTTCATGTAAAAAAAAAAAAAAAGAACAATTTGGATATCTGAAACTATCTGACTATTCGGTTCATAGTTTAAAGGGGTCCTATTATGCTCTTGAATTTGTTTTGGGGGTGTACTAGAACATGTTCTCATGCTTGGTCGTTCGAAAAATGCATTATTTTTTACATAATTCACATTATTACAACACCTTTCTCCCCAGCCTGGCACAAACGGCTCGATTAGTTCCGGGTTTGATGAACGCTCACACTGGAAGCAGTTGAGGATGACGTATGAGGTCAGTGCTGCACATGCACTGGTGAGTCTCGTGAAAACCAACGTTTGTTTACAGGAGCAAAGGAAGCAAAGTTTCCTTACTTCAGCAAGGGAAAACCAGTCTCCTCTTGGCTTATATCGAAATCCTCCGACATTCTTCTTTAAAAAGCCTCGTTTTGTACTTCTAATTAGTGACCGTTGTTTTGTTTTGATCTCTCCCCTGCGCTTCCGCGTGCGTCACTTCTGAGCGGCGCATGCGCAAAGCT
>NW_015653460.1:654731-660107 GCF_001515625.1 Sinocyclocheilus rhinocerous | reverse complement strand
CTTCAACCCCTAATACTGCTCAGTCCCATCGCCGTATTGGCTCAAATGCATAGGCAATTACACTTATTATGGACTCAACAGTGCTTTCAAGTTCGTCTTCCTCCATTTCAAAACAAGCGTGTGTTCAAAATGTAAAGAAATGCTTCTATTACTTCACTGGCCATCGGAGCGAACCAACCCCGTGACGTCACACGCGGTGGTACTGCAAGATGGCGGCGCCCTTGCTCTAAAAGCTATAACAAAACAACCTTTTTTCTTTAAAATGCTTACATTAATCATGTTTGTTATATATTTTTTAATCAAAGTGGAAATCACTTTACTAAATAATGTAAACTTGACTGACTGCTTCATTTCCACTTTAAGGGTGAGTAATTTATGGGCTAATTTTCATTTTTGGGTGAACTAACCCTTTAAGTATTTCAACTGGATCACATATACACAACATATTTTTGACTGCCTTCTGAGAGTTTCTTACTTCTAGACTATTCTACTAGTTAGTTACAAAATCTCCATTTAAATGTCAGTAAAATTAGTTGAAGCGCACATCTCTAGTCATTACTATGACATTGCTATGCTGTTGCTTAGGTGGGTGGCTGGTAGGTAGTTAGAGTGTTATGGGTGGTTCTTAGCAGTCATATTATTCCGAAAGATAAATTCCTTCTGAATAGTAAAAGACACTGACAAAAAAAAGTCTTTGTTACCTGTATAATTTGACTTATTAAAATGCTGATTGTATCTGAAAGTAAAATGTGAACAGTTCAAAAGCAGTGCTTTAACAAATCCAGGGGTTGCATAAAAATGAGCAAACATATTGCTAGCATAATCTACTCTGCTCAAAGCCCATTGAAACCTGCGAGGCAGAGGCAAATTCTGTAATACAATCTGAATTACTGAATTGAGCTTTGCATGTGGATAAGCAATGGATATAAAAAAGAAATGATTCTGATAGATCTCTTTGCAGCATTCTCTCAACAGGCTTAAAGTGGAGCCCCAGGGGAGCTGAAATCTCATTTAGACATCTATCCTTTGCCCTTAAAATCTCTTTCAAATAATGTGTAATAAACAATGTGAGCAGTTCGCTTTAATATGACCAGTATAAGATTTAATTAGCTGTGAACAATAATGAGCGATCAAATGTGTACAGTGGGGCTGCTTGTATCTAAGATAAGTGTAGAGCTATTCAGAAGCCTTACAGCCTACAGTACAATCAGAGTGAGGAGATTAAAAGTGTTCTTGAGTTTAATCTGAAATCTGTCATCTCATTCATGCGTTGCTCTAATGTGGATTGCTTGTTTTCAGAGATCTGGTGCATTAACTGCTGTGCTTTGAATAACGTCATTTTGGGCAAGAGATCTTCTTACAGACGTAGCACTGCTGTCACTAGAGACTCTAGCTTTTAGGAGAAAAATAAGATGGCTTTAAGTACAGTGACTTTGACATGATGTTTTTTTTTAGCTATTTTTAAAAAGGCAGATATACACGTCAAAAAATGCTAATGTTCCCCTATCTATGATGACCAGATGACCATATTAAAAATAAATCCAGGTACATTGTGGGTGTCAAGTATGTGCACTAGTGTGTATGTGCATGAGAAATAATTTGGGTGTGATTTAAGTTTATAAAAGTTCATAAAGAGCATGAAATATTTTATTAAAAATGATAATAATTCTTTAAAATGCATGGCGCTAACAATGGCCATGGGTTTGATTCCAAGGAAATTCATGAAAATGTAAATGTGTATGTAAATTAAAATATCCTGGAAACATTCAGAAAGAACAAAAGATGCAAATTCATATCTTTCTTAAGGGGAACCAAATTGTCCAGCTAATAAACAGTGTAATTTTCAGTGTAATGAACGCAGATGTACTTTTATTAGCTAATCTCATCAGTGCCTCATCCTACGCAATCATATGCACAAAATATTAATAAAAAAACCCGTTTTTTCTGCACCTTACGTCATCTGGCTGATAAATTGGTGTCGTCTGTAACGGAAGGCCAGGTCTGGTACTGAAGCCATGACGTTATTCCTCTGGGGCCGAATGGCATCAATGACAAACGCACTGTTTTTCTGGACCCCTGCCTGAGCGACAGAAGGCAGATAAGTGGCTGTTTGGTTATGCAAATGCTGATCTGCTGCCCAGGAAGATGTCACTGGTTTTGACTATACTTTATAATGTAAGAGTGCAAAGAGTGACGTCATATGGTAGTAATTGTGGCCAAAATGCTCACAGTAATTTTGGTGAGCAATGGTCATCTATTACTTATGCTTTTTCATTTTTTGATGAGATATGCCTTTAACCGTTTCATTGTTACATGATTCATAGGTATGAGGAAGAAGGAAGTCACATGAAAGTGAATAAATTATGATAAAGTTATCGTTATTGAGCAAACTAACCCTGTAACACATGTAACATGATGGATATAAAGACAAAAACTGGCCCCTTGCTTAATACTGTTGCTTAATGATGCCTATGATATTTGAGTATGTTCGGGATGCTGAATGTTAGGTCATAGATAGCACTGTTTAGCTCTCTGTCAGTGTGTTACAGACAGATTCTGCCTTTTTTCTACCACAAGATGTTTAGATGTTAAATGCCACCCAAACGCTAATGGCAAAGCCCTGACTGAACATCTGGAGTGATTTCTACATGGTTTCACACTTACACATTCACTTTTACCCAGACGTGTGAACCTTTTGTGCATGTTTTACAGAGTGTGTGAATGAATTCAAAAATTTACCTAGGAGAAAAAAAAAGAGTTGGGATTCACCTAGAAATAGAAAAATTATTGCAATATGGAGTATTTAACTTAGTTTGTTCCTCAAGTGATCTTCCAATAAATAATGGATATCCTGCTTGGCCCTGTGCTGCAGTGATTCACTGAACCCTGTAGGATATTGCTGTTCTTGTTCATGCTGTTCTTGTTGAGATTTGGTTTGCTTTTTTTAGGGAGGTTATATGAAAATGATTTATCCGTTTTGACAGTGATGTACCTTGAGACAGACATCTTAACTTAAGTTGTCAAAGTGACATGAAATGTTAATGCTGTGAAGGAAGTCACATATCTGTCTGAGACATCAGCAGCACTGAATGTAGAACATATAATGTAGAATGTAGAATGTAGAATGCAGAATGCAGAACACAGAATGTTTTTTGACTTTGGGGAAAAGTTACTAAAATACAGATACTTGGAAGACCAAGTAAAATCACAGAACGGGGTCACTGAGTGCTGAGGCACATAGTGTGTAAAAGTCGCGGATGCTTTGCTAATTCCAACAACCGTATGGCAAGAGCTTCATGGAATAGGTTTCCATGGCTGAGCATCTGCATGCAGCCCTCACATCAAGTACAACGCAAAGAGTTGGATGTAGTTGTGTAAAGCATGCCACCACTGGACTCTGGAGCAGTGGAAACCTCTTCCGTGGAGTGACAAACCAAGCTTCTCTGTTTGGCAGTCACATGGGCGGGTCTGGATTTGGTGGATGCCAGGAGAACGTTGTAACTTGCCTGACTGCATTGTGCCAACTGTAATGTTTGGTGAAGGAGGCATAATGATATGGGGCTGTTTTTAAGGGGTTTGACTAGAAATCTTAATGCTTCAGCATACCAAGGCATTTTTGACAATGCTATGCTTCCAACTTTGTGAGAACAGTTTGGGGAAGGCCCTTTTCAATACCAGCATGATTGTGCCCCCGTGCAAAGCAAGGTCCATGAAGACATGGTTGGATGAGTTTGGTATGGAAGAACTTGTGACAGAGCCCTGACTTCAGCTGCATCCAACACCTTTAGGATAAACTGGAAGGGAGATTGTGACCTTCTTGTCCAACATCAGTGTCTGAACTCACAAATGCTCTACTGGATGAATGGGCAAACATTCCCACAGAAACACTCTAAAATGTTGTGGAAAGCCTTCCCAGAAAAGTGGAAGCTGTTATAGCTGCAAAGGGAGAACCAACTCCATATTAACTTCTAGAATGCAATATCATTGAAGTCCCTGTTAATGGTCAGGTGTCCCAGTACTTTTGTCCATATAATGTATGTATAATATTAGTGTATATACAATATTACTACTATTATTATTCTTGTTACATTAATATTTTTATTAATATAATAAGCATGACACTAATTTATATACAGTATATATTTATATATATAGTTTACTTTCATTTTAGACATAACCAACTGTGTTTATATGTAAACCTTGTGTGTTTTTGACAGTATTAGACGCTAAATCAATCAGACGCGAAAGATAACTTAGTCCAATAATCAGGCGCTTTTTGACAGGCTCTCAGTGTGAGCGCGCTTCACGAATACCCGCTCAGAAAAAGCGCATGCAGAACAGCACGTGAATTAAATGTTTAACCTGTATTGCTTTAAAGCAGATGCAAATAATATAGTTTTGTGATTGCGCATAAGTGCAGTGTCTCGTGAGAGTAACTCTACCGCTGAGCTAACACTGATGTGAATGCATGTGGCTTATGGCGTTGTACATTATATTGAGACGGAGGGAGGCGCCAGAACTGCAGCTGATAGAATGTGCGCTGTGGCACGATACAACGATATTTCTTCAAAAGCAGATCGTGGAGACATTTTAATCGTCCACGATCAAAAATCGTCATATCGCACACCCCTAACTACCAAGTATAATCAATCACACACACACCAACAAGCACAACGAAATCACTTCACACTATTAAGCGGCTATGTTATGAACATGCAAAACTGTAGGCCCTATCGCACGCGTGCTACAGTGGTAAATTTATTCATTGCACAGACCAGTTCCCCTTCAGGAACTCGAGCTGCGTCGAGATTCGCTTTGGGGAACGCCCCTGCGTGACCGCATTCTGAAGCACGTGTAAAATCAGTCCAATGGAGCACGGAGACGTCACGAGCGGGGTGACGTGAGCGCCAGGAAGTATAAAAGCGCATCCGGCAGAGCGCAAGTTAGCTTCTGCTTTGGGAACGCCCTTGCGTGACCGCGTTCTGAAGCACGTGTCAAATCAGTCCAATGGAGTAGCGAGACGTCACGAGCGGGGTGACGTGAGCGCCAGGAAGTATAAAAGCACAATAAAAGCACATCCGTCAGAGCGCAAGTTAGCTTCTGCTCTTCAGTAGCGCTCTGTGTATGTGTCAGTCTATTTACTGTTGTCTGTCAGTCCACAAGCATTCAAAAGAATATGTCAAAGTCTAAACTAATATATATGGCGAGCAAACGGCATTACAGACGACATTACCTCCTCTCTCAGGTGGGGGGCACCTTTCTTCACCCCGGAGTTATGGAAGTTGTGGACATGGCCTCTGAGGGGGCACAGCTCCTAGCCTCTGGTCTCTCAACTGAGGTTGTTGAGACTATACTCCAATCCAGAGCTCCCTCTGG
>NW_015653460.1:601268-654436 GCF_001515625.1 Sinocyclocheilus rhinocerous | reverse complement strand
GCCACTTTCTGTTTCGTGCCTGGAATTTGCTCCAGGCATGGTTAGGGCATTCCTTTACCCGAGGGTCGGGTATGTCCCTAAGGTGCCCACTTCTTAGCCAGGGCCCATAGTACTTCAGACATTCTGTCCTCCTCCGTTCCAGGAGGTAGGCCAAGAAAGGCTTAATCTGCTCTGTACAGTTTGAGCACTGGACGCTTACGCATACAGAGCTGCCCTGTGGCGTAAGGCAGATCAGCTGTTTGTTTGCTTTGGTCCGCCAAAGAAAGGATCTCCGGCGATAACATTCACTTCTCATCAAACCATGTGAAATCACTTATCAAATGTGCTGAGTCACTTATCAAAGTTTAGGGGTTTGTTTAGATACAATATGTGAGCAATAGTAATAGTGATACTTGGCAAACACTGCTAATAATGATAACATTTATTGAACTTCCACACCACTGTCAGTAATTTCCACTGCAATGCAGGAGAATTAAAGCATGTCTTAATTTTATATGCAGGAGATTAAAACAGCTGAGATGATCCTGAGAACACCTGCAGTATATACACTGACATATTTAAATGATTTTGTGTGAGGGATTGTGCTACGTGGTGCAAGGTTGTCAGGATTGAACCTTGTAAACTTGATCATTTTTATGACCGAGACAAATAAGCAAATCTGCAGAAATTAAATCAGCATCACTGGGATGATGCTGGAAACTTGAGAAAGCCTGCCATCAGAGAACTTCTGCAAATCTGCTGCAATGTACTGTTTCTCTGTTCCCACTGGTCTTTACTCTGTATTTTACCATTTCAAAGAAATAAAAGTAGCATGTGCGATTTTGAAATCCGAGCAGATAGATGTCTTTCTGACATGTTGTGTCACTTATCTGAAAGAATGAAGTGGATTTACTCTTGGTGTTGTATGGTTCTGAGTTTTGAGTTTTTATATTCAGGTTTTGTAAACATAGTGTGCTTTGTAACATGAACAGCTTTCAGGCATAGTTTTCACAAGATCATATCAATGTCAGTCATTTTGACTTTGAGGTTGTGTTGTTGCTCACTGGAAATCAAACTGTTGACATATTTCAAAGTTACTTTTTAGACATAGTGAATACAATTCTAAGAAGCTTGATGCACACTTAGCAGGTCATCCTGCTCTGCTGTACCGTCTGAAATCTCTAAATAAAAAATAGGCCTTAAACATCATCAATTATAACCTAATTATTACAAGAGAATGAATAGGATACCAAACAAGATGGAAATTAAAAGTGATGACCATTGCTAGAACTTGACTTGTTAGCTAACAGGAGGACTGTAAGTCAATTATTATATTTATAACACCAAATGTTGATATTATAATGCAGATTTCTGTAATTTAATTTTTAATACAATTGCATGTTTTAGAGTAATTTTCTTTTACATTTTATATATTTATGCAAATTTATAGAGATTTTGCTTTACACTGACATTTTTTTTTAATTAATTTTTTCCCCCTAAATCAAATCAAAGTTAATACTCACTGATGTTTGTGCTGTTGTTTTCCTAAAATCATGTCCCTTTTCATAGATAATAGATAATGTTTTTTTTATTTTAATTTGTTAGTTAAAATGATAACACAAAAGATTCAGATGGAAAAAATTGATATTGAGAAAGTTTAATTTAGTCTTTCTCCTGCTCTCTTTCTCTCTCGCTGCACACACACACACACACACACACACACACACACACACACAGTAAAGACACAAACATGCACAGAAACTGTCCCACAATTGACTTTTTGTGCAATATGGTTGTCAATATATATGACAACATTGCTGTTTTTGAAGCAAATAAATGTACAGTTTCACTATTAGAAACGCTGCTGCTGGACATTGTTGAGAGACACACAGACTCAGTTAATTCACATACGCTTAATCTCTCTCTAATAACTGCATTAGTTTGCACATCAATGGCTCAAGCCTCCCGTATAAACTCTAAAATAACATTTTGGAATTAGCAACAGAGACATGGGATGAGATGTGTAATACATAATTCCTACACACAAGAGCGTTTTAAGGACAAAAACCTGACAAATGTCTTGAAATAAAACATCTGAACAATGTCTTGAGGAGTAACCATGGTATAAACGGAATAATTGACTCTATGCTGTTGAATTATTGAAAAATAATGTACACCCGAGGTGTAACGGCCACTCTGTTTCACGTTGTAGCCCTATTACCACCTCGGTTTGGCATTATGTTTCAATAATTCAATGGCCCGTTGTCAATTATTCCTACATAGAGTCTGACTCAGGTCACATCCATCAGTGAACTGTTGACCTGTACCTCTAAACATCTTTCTGTGGAAAACCTCTCTAATTATAGCCTGTCAGAAAAGAGGCTGAGAATGAGACCTTTAAAATGTGACTCTGACATAAAGGCTCTTTTTTTCATCCTGACGAGGCCAAATCAGAGGTATAATCTGAGAAAATGGCTTTGGATGATGATAATGGTCAATCTGTGCTGTTTGTTGCAGGACATAATTATTTTACCCATTTTCCTAACACCTATGAAGGTGAAGTGTGTAATTTTTTTTCTGATGTTTAAACCCTTTCTCCTGTCATAGTTTATTATGCAGAGAGAACTGTAAGTAAGTTATTAGTGCAGAGAGAACTGTAAGTAAGTTATTAGTAGGTTGATTTCCTGCATAATGTAAACACTTCAACAAGCTTGGCTCAACCAGTGACGTGAGTTTGGACTCTGTTTGTCCAACCAACTGAATACATTATTTTTTTCATTTGTGTTTTAGGATGCTAGTGGTGCAAAATAGCTCACTTCAGCTTTAAGATGCAATAAAGACATTGTTTTTTTTTTTTATTCAGTTATCTTCAGGTTAATCGTTTTGTCTTCCTACCCAGTGTCCATGTACAAACTACACCTTCTGAAAAGATTGTACAATGAAAGTGTTAAAGGGAAATGTGTGAAGACAGTGCATCTCTTGGAATTTAATTATATTTCCAGATCAGATCTCTCAGAGACAAAGAAAATGAAGATTTGCCCACACTAAGATAAGAGTTTAGCACAATAGACTGACCCAGAAGTGATATATAGAGGCAGTTCAGAGGGAGAATATATTTTCTGATATAGGATTTCTAAAATGGGAGGATTGCAAGACATTTGGACTGATTTTAAATGCTTTATAAAGCTCATAGTCACCTCTCAGCTCTCATTTGTTCTGTTTTGTAGTGCAGCGTTCAAAGATAGTAGCTTAAAAGTTTCGCTCTGCAGACACAATTAGATAGGTGTTAAGTCCCTTTCACATGACTTGCGTCAGAGCTTCAACACACATGAGCACAGCAAATAGTGCCGCAGAAGGGCAATTTAGCATGTATCGAGACTGACTTACTGTAATGCATTTTTTTATTTAAATGTTATGAAATGCTTTAGACATTGTGTCTTACACAACTCTTAACCTGCAAGCTTTAACTCTAAAGAGAAATGTGGTAACCTGCAGTAGTTTTCTTAAGGAGATATTTTCAACTGATTTAGTTTTGTTGGTGTAACCTATGTATTTAGGTTGATTTGTGATATGTGAATGTGAGTTGAATGGTAATAACATCTAATATTCCTAATATATAACTTCTTTTAAGAATGTTTATTAACAAAATTAACTGAAAACAAAAATGTTACACAGTCAAAAACTGTATTGCTCCCATCTTACACTAAGAAAAGTCATTAAAAATAGGACACAATGTATTGTGTTAATATGAAGCAATTTTCCGCATTGATTTTTCACAGGTGGTTTACCCATTTTATATTACATATTGTATTGTGTTGCGTTTTACTGTAGGGTTAAAGGAAATGTTTGTAAACTCAATGGATAATGTTCTGGTGGAAAATCACCAGTGCCTTATCTGTTTTTCTAAGGAAGATTTACATCTATATAAGAAACAACTTGTGGCTCAGTGATTTTAAATCCTTTTTTTTTTTTATTGAATAAAAGCAATTAATTTAGATGTTATCATACCATTTTAAGACCAGCATTTTATTTTCAGTGTGAGAACGCTGATGCAAATCATGTGAAAGGGCTTTTAGACTTATTTTAGAAAACTGTGAATGCCACGATGAAGCAGTAATTTTCAGCTGTGCAGGCTATATGATTGGGAAGCTTCATTTATATTTCATATATTGGCCCAACAAATATTTTTCCTTTAGCTTTATCCAACTGCTTTTCAGCAGGCTCTGGTTAATTTCACACTCTTGCAGTCATAAAGTTATTTGGTAGATTGCTTATGTTTCACGTTCAGTGGACGCATCGCGACGCGTTGTCACAACAGTAAACTATAATAGATGAACTAGCTGCTTTTCTAAGAGTGTTTTTTCCCTCATGATCTTGATCCATATGGAGAATGTTTCCATGCAGCAATCTTCAGGGAATACTATCACATTGCACACATTGTGTGTGTCAGTACAGAGAAATCAGTATGTACGTGAAATATAGCTTAGGAGCTGCGCACATGGGACGGCAGAGCAGCTCCCTGAGGCAGCATTTGCAGCTGCGCTTTCAAATGGCATGGACTCACTAATGGCAATTGTTTAAAGCACCTTAACTTCAGCCTATAGTGATTTTAAGTTGACTTCAATATATGTTAAAACTCAAGGTTCTGTGAAAAACCTTTAACATTCATGAAACATTTTCACTGCAAAAAATAAATAAATTGTTCTTCACAAAGGTTGTTTTGGAAACCCAAAATGGTTCTTCATCATTGTGAAAACCCCATTTGGAACCTTTATTTTCAGTTAAAGTATTTTTTCTTTATGTGAAACAAGATACTCAAAAAGGGGGATTGGTTTAATGTTGACTTCAAGGACAGAGATTCATTGTTGCCTCAAATTTTGGAAGCATTCTGGAATAAAATGCCTCAAACATGAGGTGGACTAAGATATTATGTTTTGATTTAAGAAGACAAGCCATTTTTTCTTGATACCACACACTGATTAATTATTCATATTAAGACAATAAGAAAATGAACAGTGTCAGTTTGGATTTGTTGTTGATTTTATGTAGTAATTCAAAGGAGGCATCACAGTGATTAGTAAATCCTTGCTACACACTCAGCTGAGAGATCTGTTATGTTAAGAAGGAGATCCAACCAGATCAACATCAACTTGCAAACCACAGGGTTCTTTCATATATCCCATCACAAATCCTGTTTCTTACTTAAGTCTTCTAGTAAGAGCCTCTTGACATATTGGGTTGCCATATGATGTGGCCCTAAATAAAAAATCATTACTGGATGCGTAATAAATTGTGAGTGTCAGGGGACATCTTATGTGGATTTGTAGAACAGTGGGTCACATCTCAGGAGGTCTAGGTCTAGGTCTTCAGAATTTTTGAATGCTCAGCACAGCACACTGTAAATGTATGAATTTACACATACTGGTAAAAAAATTTATAGCCTGAATGCACAGTCGCTTTGGATAAAAGTGTCTGCTAAATGTATAAATTAAATAAATAAAAATTAAATTAATAAAAATTAAATTAAATGCTCATTCTGAAGCCATAATGCACCATTTGAGTTGACTGTACTGCAACACGTCCTTTAAAAAAAACATAGGAATTCCATGATTGTATCACTATGTGAATATGTTTTAAAAATGTTGGTGAATGCGCTTTGATTTTTTAGTAAATTTAATAGATGATTACAACCATCTCAATATATTTTGAAGATGTAAAGCATCACTTTTTTGTCCCCCCTTCCATTTCACCAGTCATGAAATCCATGCTGTGCATATTTGCCTGTGATAATCTGTAACCATAGTAACACAGGCTTGTGTAATGTGGTGATGTTAACAGTGCATGAGCACTGTGATACCACAGATGAGCACTACCCTATATTCAAAAACAGCGAGTGTAGCCTTAGTTCAGTTTTGTATTTTTAACATGGGGGACAGACAAGGAATAAAAAATAAGATAAATAAAGCTTCTGGCCTTTTGAGTTTTAAAGGTCATTATTGACTGGCAATTTTCATATATTAAATACCAATAAAAAGGAGGACCACCTTAGTGGAGGTAATACTGGTGGTATGGATAGACACTTGAATATAGATAAGCATCTAAAACATAATGCTTTTTATGTTTGAACAGCTCTAAAGACAATATTTTCAAACCCATCAAGGTGTAAATATTAAATGAATGGAATTAAATTGGTCATTTTGTTGTATTAACATTAAAAGCATAGTTCACCCAAAAATGAAAATTAGCTGAAAATGTACTCACCCTCAGGTCATCCAAGATGTAGATGAGTTTGTTTCTTCATCAGAACAGATTTGGAGAAATTTAGCATTACATCACTTGCTCACCAGTGGATCCCCTGCAGTGTTTTTATCAGCTGTTTGGACTCTCATTCTGATGGCACCCATTCACTGCAAAGGATCCATTGGTGAGCAAGTGATGTAATGCTGAATTTCTCTAAATCTGTTCTGATGAATAAACAAACTCATTTCCATCTTGAATGGCCTGAGGGTGAGTAAATTGTCAACGAATTTTCATTATTGAGGGAACTATTCCTTTAAATGAGATTAATTAAATGTGAAGATAATGGTGATAAAAATTCTGGCAAATGCTGTTTCAACCAATCATCAGAGGATTTATGATTATTTGTATTCATAAAACGTTTTTACATTTTAGATGCTGTCAGTAAGTTTTTTTTTATGTTTTGAAAGACTGCTGTGATTTGTTTTAAACAGTTTGGTAATGCAACAATGATTCAACAACCAAAAATTCTGGTCTGTTTCATTGGTCCCTTTTTATTATAGTCATTTCTGTTTTGTGCTGAAAAAAATTGTGTAGAATCAATTTTGACTAGTTGCTAGTAAATTTCACAAACCATTAGTAGAACTACTGAAATAGTATTATCTTGTAAAAACATACTCTAATAAATAATATTTGTTTTAATTTACATCTTCTAAAAACCTTTTTTTTTATGTTTTCAGTGATATGAACCTGATGGCGGGTGCTTGCTTGAGTTTACAGTACTGTAACACCAAAATGTGTCAAATGAATATGAGGATGTGCAGATTAGTGTGGTCTCTGGTGGATTTTGGTGTGAGCTCTGACAGTTTTTAGAGGCTGGTTGCAGAGGACGTCCCCTGCAGAATGGCAATTTATGCAAGCTGTTTATTTGTCAACACTACTTGGTTCTTGAAGTGTTGCTGCCTGCTATCATGGAGAAGGCTCTCAAAATACAATACATTTGAAAGATAAGAGCTCCTCCAAAATGTCCATGCCACTTCTGGATAGTACAAACATTCAGATTTATTTCAGGAGATCCTCTTCTGTCCATGCCTTACAATAGCTCAGCTTCTAGTGCATAATCAGCCACAAAAAAAAAAAGTTGTCTTTAGTCATAAGAGACTAGATTTTTAATTTTTTTTGTATGGCGATAAGAATTCAATCATACATAGATTCATTTTAAGATGGCCTTCACATGCTTGAATCATATTTCTTGGTTTCATTATATTTTCTATGTGAGATGAATTTTGGTGAACATAAGTAGCCACTCAAGCAGATATGCTACACTTATGCTTCAACTAATTCTTTTAGACATTGCCTAAGGGGCAAACTATTATCGCAAGTAAGAACATAGCATGCAACAACAAATTCCCCATGGCGGCTGAGTTCGACCCCTTCTGCTCAGTTTTTTTCACTGAGGATGAATAGGCGTGAAATGGTCTCTGTAAGATTGTGATCCAAAATATATCCTTCTGAACAATTCAAACTCAATTCTACAAAAATTACAGTGAAATGAGCAGGAGAACAGTTTCTTTCAATCATAAAGTGACTCTATAGTACACCTTTGTGTATATATTAATTGAATAATTATATGAGAATCTTCATCCAATAATGACTGGCTAAATAGGGTAAACATCATGTAAAGATCAATAGCCATCATCAGGGAATTACATGCATTCATTCATAAAGAAACCAGTCAGACAAACAAGCAATTTGTGTGCTTAAAAGATTGTCTTTGCATGCAGTTACTTTGTAAATTTGTTTCGTTGAAAGTGCCAGACCTTAATCACACTTTCTCCTTATGATGATGTGTAAAAGTCTTTCCTGTGATGCATGATCAGCTGTTGACAGTGAATTCCTTTTTTCCCCAAATTAGACTTGTATAGACCAGTTTTACGATTAGACATATTTAAAAAAAAAAGACTGTGTTTTATTGTACTTCACCCTTCTTTTCTTTGACTTTGCAATCAATGTACTTAACCAGCCAGCCATGTATTCAGTCATTAGTTGAATTAACATTTATGGAGAAATATTAATCAATATGAATTATTCCTTAGTTATTTTAATTGTGCATTGGACAAATAATGTTAATGATAACCATTATTATTTTGCTGTTATTATTTAGTGAGGTTGAGAGATCATCATGCTTATTGATAATGGAATAAAACAGTTTGGTGTTTTCCTATTTATTATTCCTTAATATCCCTTAATCATAATTTGTCTTTATAATGATGCACAAGCTGATCATCTTTTATATGCTGCAAATATAATATTGTCTTACACAAACTATTCAGTTTTATCCATTTGAACACTGAAAATATATAAAGGATGGTTTTTCTTTCATCTTATCTCATAAAGTGGCTATATAAACATTTTCACTCTCTCTCTTTTTTGCCCACTTTTGTAAAAGTGTGATTTGCTTCATTAACTATTTAAAAGAAACGAGTATCGTGCTTTATATATTTTTTATTATTATGAGCAGCAACCGAACAAGTTAAAATAACACGTTATGTTCTTAATATTTGCTCTTATGACATTAGATGGCCACACCCCTACAAACGCCTGTCACATTAGCGCGCATTACTTCTCTCACGCGCGCAGCTCTAACCATCTCTCTTTCTCTCTCGTTCGCGCGCTCATCTCCTTCATCCTCTCGCTACTGAGAAAAAACCCGCCAGCGCGAAACAGATGGGAAGGCACCCGCGGAATTTGCGACCGTTACCGAGCAGAGAATAGCCGTCAAAACTTAACGGACAGCGAAAAGAAGTTCAATTTGTCCAGAAGACTTCTGGACTGAGAACTTGAGGACATTTCACGTCTGTTCACGACTGGAAAAGTAAGTTTTGCATTAATGCCACCGTGTTGAACAGAATTTAAGTCTGTGGAGTGGATTAGTACGCAAAATCCGTCGAAGAAAAGCTTTTTGTAGGCTATATTCGACAAATAATAACTTTGAAAAGCAGATCGATGCTGAACGTTACTCAGTATAGCCTACACTGGTTTGGTCACACTTTACATGAGTGTTGAATGAATGTTGCAGCGCAGTGTAATTACATAAGTACCGAGTAATATCAAAATAGATTTAAAATAGACACTAAACTTAAGAAATCTGTTAATCTTTATTTATATATTTATTTGATGTGACACGCTGCATTAAAGACGCACTGCTGCGGAAGGCTTTATAATGTGATGCGTCTAAACCTGTTTAAAACAAAATGGTTTTCTTGTAATCTTAAAATGAAAAAAAAAAAATCTATTTGATAAATAATATAGTATAACATATTTATATTAAATAACAATGATACTGAAAAGTCATGTAATATAACATCTGTTAGTAGCTTAATCTGAGGGTCTTTAGCCTATTCGACGTTTTGATGTGATTAATATACACGAAGTTGCTCATTTTAGTCTAACAAATTATGCAAAATAGTAATTGGTAAACGTTGAGCTACTTGTTGAAAGGATAGCCATCATTAGGGAATGATAGACACATGCATTCATTCATAATAAAGACACTAGCCCCAAACAATCTGTGTTTAAGAGCTTGTTTTATTTTCGTTTGTTTTGAGAGGGAAGACCTTAATCCCATTTTATCTTTATGAAGATGAAGTATAAAAGTTGACCATCTCATGCTGCATGATCAGTTAACACAAAACTACCCCTCCCCCAAATCCAATTTGTCGATTTTAACAAACAATTACATAAAGCAATATTGTGTTCATGCAAATATATTTTATAGTGTTAGACCCATTTTTACTTAACCAGCTCACCACAGTTTATTCAGTAGTTGCCTAAACATATATGGTCTGTTATTCGTCAATGACAATTATTCAATCTTTTAATGATGACTTTATTTAGTTCCCACATAATGTAAATGTTAACCATTATTATGGTGTTTCTATTATTATTTAGAGTATTGTTGAGATTGTTATGCTAATAGAAAACAAGATAGAATAGTATTTGCATATTCATTATTTTTATTGTCATTCTCACTTTGCATAATGTGATGTGCAAGAGTCTATTAGCGTCACATAATAATCGTATATATTAGCCATTCACCAGAACTCCTCAGGTACTCCTTTGGGATGTACCATCAGTCGTTTCTGCTTATAAATTAAACCAGGTAGGACTGGGTTATAACTTGCTTTCTTGAAGTTTGTAGTACTTAAATTAAGTGCTTCTTGTGGGCTGTGCAGATAGTCTTGCTGTCCGTGGTGCTGAAACATGGCTGGCATCATAAAAGCAGCTATCTTACAATACAGTACTACTCAAGTGATAAACACCAGAGTTCCTCCATACTGTTGGACCATGAGCTGAGAACTGAAGTCCATAATGTGAACAACTGTCCATACTGCCTCTGGATAGTTGCACCAACGTTTTGCAGGCATCCTCTTGTGTTGCTGTTCTGCTGGCAGCACATATCAAGCTAATCAGAAATTACATTGTTAGTTTCAGGAGAGTAAGTATGATTATAATAAAAAAAAGAAACTCATACATGTTTGGTTTAGCTCTTAAGAGCATATGGTGTATATCTCTGTGTCTCAGGTGGTCTTTTGCAAGCACTGGACCCTTTTCACAAGATTGTGATGACGCGTTTAACGGTCATCAGCATCGTAAATCCTCGAAAGTTTTTTATATTTGTATTTTTAAAAAACTGTATGTACATTTATAACACTATTCTTTGTATTATATCACCTTTGCATTAAATTACAAGTTATCTCTTCTGGCAGCCGTTATCAGTCTCTCTCAATTATTTTCCTTTTATTGAAAATCATGAAAACACTATCGTGGAGTTTTTCTTTTGCTATTTGAGCAACTGGGAATGCAAAAAATATATTTGTGGTGCTCTCCCATTCACTGCTTTTGAAGTTTACCCAACTATGACGACTTCTGCTGCTGAGAAACCCGGAAATGTGAAAAAGGTCCCTTGTGGAAAACTCTTGACCCCTTTTGTCACTCAGCTTGTGCATGCTGTTTAATAAGTGTTTTTTGACATGGATAATGAGCAGTGTATTGTTTTAAATAAATTACATGTACCCTTGAGTTGTATTTTACAGACTCTGAGTCCATTTATTAAAGGAATAGCTCACCCCAAAATTAAAATTGGTTGAACATTTACTCACCCTCAGGCCATCAAAGATGTAAATTAGTTTCTTCACCTGAACGGATTTGGAGAAAGTTAGCATTGCATCTCTTGCTCACCAATGGATCCTCTACAGTGAATGAGTTCCACCAGAATGAGAAAACAAACAGCTGATAAAAACATCACATTAATCCTCAAGTAATCCACATGACTCCAGTCCATCAATTAATGAAGTGAATGTAATGTAATAAATCATCCAAGATATTTTTAACAAACCGTTTCTCTATTCATAATATTGCTTTCACCAGTGAAAAAATCATCTTGTGTGAATCAGGAGATAAATATGCACAGATCAAGCACCGTTCATTAACAGTTTTAAACAAAAATGTTGGTGGATTTTGATGTGAGTGGACAACAAGGAATTGACTTTTTCACTGGAGGAAATGTTATTATGGATTATGGAATGTTTTTTTTTTTTTAGCCAGAAGCGATGGTTTAAAGTTAAAATGCCTCAATGATGGATTTGTTTCATACAAACACGCAGCTTTTCACTTCACAAGATGTTGGTGTACTGGAGTGGTGTGGGTTATTGTGATGTTTTTATCAGCTGTTTGGACTCTCATTCTGATGGCACCCATTCACTGCAGAGGATTCACTGGTGAGCAAGTGATGTAATGCTAAATTTTTCTGAATCTCTTTCGATGAAGAAACAAACTCATCTTGGATGGTCTGCAGGTGAGGAAATTTTCAGTAGATTTTCATTTTTGGGTGAACTATTCCTTTAAGTCCACTGGTCATGAAGTGAGGTCCCATATCTTTTTCTTGCAGATCCCTGCCTTTTTATGAGGTCTTCTACTAGAAAAAAGTCTTCCACTATTATTTTCCCCTGAAGAGATGGATTATAACTTTTGACACATGATGTAAATATTATCACACTTTTGAAGGAAATTGAACTGTAATTTGAATTATGGTACTGTAAATGCTGGGAAGTCGTGTAATCAGTATTTAAAGATGTTGTATGGCTAGCATATTGTGAACACTGCCTTCAAGTAAATTAAATGCTGCCACTTTTATTGATATGAATGATATTAATATTGAACAAGTGAATAGGATCAGGAAATGCTGCAAGATTCATGTCGCCTGCTATGCCACGGCTCCTGAGTGAGTTTTGTGGTCTGACTGACTGTATTCCAGTAAGTAGATCCAGACAAATGTTGTAATAAAGTGGACAGCAAATTAAGCCATCAACTTGACCATTATAGTGAATGTTTGCAGGGATTTGTGCTGGGAAACAGTTTTTTTTATTTTGCACAAGAAGATTCTTCAGTTATGATTGTACCTAAAAATGACTCCATTCAGTTGGAAACTTGGCTGATTCATTTAAAATCCTAATGCTTTATAAAAAGCAGTAACACTCAAAAACTTTGCTTAATGAATCAGTTCTCTGCATAAGGTCTGACATTGCTTTTTCATCTCTAAGGAATTCAAATGTAGAATACCTTGCATATTCACTATTGCTTTATTTTTAACACATACTGTAGGTAGAAGTACATTGCACTCAGGCTCTAAAACATTGGACAGTATCAAGATATAAGAACATCTTTTGTGTTAAGATGAAGTCGGCACATAATATGTTTTAACTGGTGGAAAATGATCCAGGCCGTCTTTACACTGCAAATGCAGCACAGAACCTGTTTCTGCCACAAAAAAGTTCCTTTATACAGGCTGTCTATTGCTGTTCAGAGCAATGTACATAGAAATTTCAACTGCAGAAATAATACTTTGAAATTATGAGTATAGAAATAAACTAGGCCTATAGCCTAATTGATTATTAAATACTGACAATGACAATTGCAAAAGGCTGCTCTGTTGCTGCATTACTACAGGGCTGTTCACACAGAATGTGTTCTGCCATCCACCTGCACTATTTTTTTATTATTATTTTTTTATGTAAACATGCTATATGGATGTCTTGTGCCATAATAAATCAACATTTTCAAGTTAAAAGAATCTTGGCTTGTCATCGTTCTGTTCACTTCTGCTACACAGCGCCTCATGGTGAGGAGTTGAACTCTGAACGGTTTTGAGAACAGTGTTGTGAACAGCTTCTGAGGTGGGCCAGAACTGGCGTATTTTAGTACAGCTTTTATGTAGCATTGGTCCTTTACATAAAATATTAAAAGTCACTGAGCAGCCTTAAAATGACCTGTTTATATTTAATTGTAAATTTTAACGCTGTAGTCAAATCAGAAAAAATAAAAGACAGTCTTGATGCCATCAGCTTCAAACTGTCACCCGGCGCAATGCGACGCTAGGTGCAACGCAAGTGTTTTGCTAGTTTCAGCCTGACACAGTTATCATTTTCATGTCCAGCACCATGTTGTTTAAATAGCAAATGCACTTGTGCCCATCTGTTCGCCCATGGGCGTGCTGGTCTGAAAACAAGGTGTGTTCAGGCGCATTGTTCGCACGTTGCTATTTTAAGGCAGTTGACCAACTAAAACCTGGTCTAAGTCAATGGCGCAGTATTTTTTTAAATTTTATTTAAGGGCACGTTAATAATATGTGCCTATAGGTGGGTGCACAATGCGTGTACACTCTGCTTATTACACACACAGGGATGCGCAGCAGCACAAAAACATGCCAAATATTAAAAATGAAAGGACCGCAATGTAAAAGATTGTTATTGTGACCGTTTTAACCTCACGCATGAGCAGATCCGTTTCCCCTCCAGAGAAGCGTTCAGTCTTTGCTCTTGCAAATTCCACCATGTAAATAGTGAATCCGCCATAGTGCGAGTGCAACTGGCTTTCAAAAGGAATGGGAGATGAGACTCTGGTTGGTTTATTGCACGTTACGCCCAAAACACACCCATGACTCATTAAGAGAATAGGTACAACCCTTTTGGACCATGTACCGGGCGTGCTGACCATTTTTTCTACTAGCAAACTAGCAAAAGTGGATTGGGACACGCCCTAAGTGCACATGTGCCATGCACTTCAGACCATGCGCTTATATCAATAAAATAGAGCTCTTAATCTATGAGTTCATACAATACAAGCTAATATTTGTTTTAGCATGTTCTGTCAGGAACCAGCATTCTCATTTGTATATTTCTTTGTAGGTCATTAGTGTTGAAGACCTCAGTCAATAGGTAACTGACCCCTGGGGCACTGTATTTGCATACCTTTGACCTTTCCTGAGAGATAACAACCAGGGTGAGCCTCTCTCTCTTTGTGTATCTAAGAGTATATTGATCTGGTGGAGGTACTAAAAAATCACACACGCTGAAAATGCCACACCATCAGCAAAACTGGAGGAAGCAGCCATATTTTGTCTCACTGAATGATTGTGTTTAAAGTAACTTGTGTTGGCCAGGAGCATTTTAGCTTCGGCACAACCCAGAGATCCTTACCTAACTGGTATTTAGTGAATTTCTTCTTCACAGTAATCAGGATAAGCAGTGATTGATCAGCATAATATGTTAATGGTGTTGGGAATAAAGTGGTGTTATGGTTAAAGCTACATTGAGTCGCATGCATAAAACTCACTGAAACAAATTGCACCATCCTTGATTGTGTGGCGACTAATAGAGGTTTGTAGCGTCTGGACCAATCAAACACACAATTTTTCATTTGATTTAACAAATCAGTTATTCATTAGATTAACAAATCGTCACAGTCCCCTCACCCAATAAACTAGATGCCAGGATGTCTGCAACGACACCAGCCCCCCCCCCCTGGTCCCCATGGCAACCACGACACCTTTGCTAGACCAGATACATTTACGACCTAATGGCATGTTGAGAATTACCCCTCTCACTACAATTTCCATAGGAAAGACACAGTGCACAGTAGAAATGGACTCTTCTCTAATTAATCCATAGGAAAACCTTTCTTTGAATGAACACACATATCCTTCAGGTCATTGTGTATGTTGTCTTTGAGATTTTATACTGTTTTATGCAGGCTTATGATGGAACCACTCGTTCCTGTCATCTTACCTATATGTAATCCTACCATGTTTAGTATCTATGAATTCGCCTTCTGATGATCTAAACGAGCGTGTATATTATATGTTGGTACATAGGCAATATATTAGTGTCCTGAGAATCTTTAGTAATTTCGATTCAAGTTCCATATGCAAATTACCATGCTTCCACACAAAGGGTCATAAACTCCCCAGTATTTCCAAACTCCCACTTGGGATTCCGGCCTTTCTCATTGGACAAGCCCATCTTGAGAGGCGTGAATCTTCTCAGACCTTAAAGGCCTCACATCAGTGACCCGCCCCGGAGTCGGTGGTTGTGTTAGGTTCTGAGACGATGTGAGCTACAACGCTCCAGGACACCCTAAGTTTTGTGCCAGGCCTCGGGCCTTGACTTTCCATTCACCAAGATAATCTGACTCAAACTGGTTCTTTTCCATCAACCAACTTCAGCAAACATCAACTTGAACCTTCAGATTTCATCAAACCTCTCTTTCAGACAGACGAGACGTGCAAGTATTCAAACTTAGTCTTATTAATTGATACATTAGGTATCATTTGCACCTTTTTACAAAGTTGTGTTTGAACTAAGAATCTGATGTTTCCCTCAGGTGTAGATCTGCTGAATATGCAAATGGTTCCATAACTTCATTCCTTATTTCTCTCCTCTTTACTGCTTAAGCTTTAACCCTTTCCTATACCAACTGTATGCGTGTGGACTAGTTTAAGTGTTTATGTAGTATGTTAGACTCGTTTAAGTGTTTATGTAGTTAATAAAGTCTTACTTGTATCACACTTGACGTTGGTCATTGTTTGCTCATAACTGCAGATTTATGCTACAGGCTCTGTGTAGAGTTGTACAGTAAGAAAGTTATTTCCCTTAACCAGGAAATTAACGTTCTTAGAATTGACAGACAGTTGACCCTGAGAGGTCAAGTAAATATCTACAGCGGATCTAAATATTTGTAATTAATTATAACTAGTTATGATTAATTATTCATATTTCCCCATGAGCTGATTCGCTACAGGTTAGATGCTTCCGTTTTCTTGATCTTTATTATGTAAGGAGCCATCATCACTGGCAGCGCTGTGTCTCTTGGGGAGAAATGATAAGAGGTCAAAGATTTTACTTTAGCATAGTCATTGTGACAAATTATTTTACATTATAGTTGTGGCAGGTTTTATTAAGAGAATGACCCTGTTCAGCTCTGCACCACCTACCAGGAGATTTAAGATTTAAGATTTGATACTACTGAATATGTCCCAGCTGAAACATATTTTTTTAGGCTGCAGGCTTTTTGCTGCTTCTGGGGACAGAGTGATGTGTCCAAAATGGTCCATCATCACAAGTGTGTCAATCATCTTTTGGCAGACCATTCCTTTATCCAATAGTAAAAAGAAGAAAAAAGACATCTAGGCGCTCAGTTACATTGACTGAAGGGAATGGGATTTTATTTGACTTTTATTTTCATGTAAAACATAGCAGACAATGACGTCAAGACTTTTTCAAAGACAAAAGAATAGTAAAACATAGCTGAAGCTCAGCTTTCTGCTGAAAGGGTTACTTGTGGCATGAGGCAACTTCAAAGCTCCACTCCAGCTGATAGTGCCCATAAATAGCGAATTTGAAGGGGAATTTTAAATCAAAAATTGATTAATATTTCACCTCCGCATTGATTCATGCTGCCACTGAAGACATTTTCATCTCTCTGAATCGTTGAGGAATTATGATGACTTTATTTCCATGATCCATGACATGGTCTGAGCATCACATCTGTTCTCACATGCTTTTTAAACTTTTTTATTGTGCAGTGTAACATTTCATTATCTTAATACATCCATCATTGTCAATTTAAGTCAGAGAACTACAGCGAAATAAATGCATAATAAGAAAAACTATAATGGCTATGTTTTTGATATGCAAACAGTTGTTTTTATGAAACAGAAAGTCTGTTTAATCCACTTATATTTTGGATGCTCCCCTCATGCCATCTCAAGGGCACACTGTTTTTTATTCTGCAGCATTTTTGACAACAGATTTATACTGCGCTCAAGGTGTCTTGCATGCTCTTTCTCGGTTTCTACCCCAATAGAAATACTCTTTGATTGACAGCGAGCGACACATTAAAATGTCCATGTAAGTTATTGCCTGTCCTTATTCGGTTTTTGTTAAGTTGGCTGTCAACAAATGCGGTGATTTAATTATATTTGCAGAGGGACACCGTGTAACAGCACTGGATGATCCAGTGGACAGAGTCACACTTTCAGGTGAAGGACGGGGTAAAATCCATTTTCATTAAAACTGCCAGGACTCGAGTATTTGGCCTGTGTTTGCATGAATGTCTATGTAGAGATCAATAAAGAGCAATCTCCTCGAGCTCTGACAGGTAGCGTATTTGTACATAGTTGATGGAGTTACAGCCCACCCTTGTGTGTAAAAGCTGAATGTATTGCCTGATATTCACTCTTGGAACTATTTAAGAAGGCCTTCTGCACTAGACAAGTCAAAGGCAATTTCATGTTCCTCTTCAGTAAAAATGCACCAGAAAATCTGACAGGTAGCGTATTTGTACATAGTTGATGGAGTTACAGCCCACCCTTGTGTGTAAAAGCTGAATGTATTGCCTGATATTCACTCTTGGAACTATTTAAGAAGGCCTTCTGCACTAGACAAGTAAAAAGGTAATTTCATGTTCCTCTTCAGTAAAAATGCACCAGAAAGCGATTGTACCACAGCTGTGTGAAGAAGTAGCGTGCATAAGATAAGTGCAAAATATGAATAGATATGAAAAAGCCTCCTTTTCAAAACCAAAAGCTTGTCTAAACAGACTGCCCAAAAAGACTTTGTTTGGAGGCTGATATGCAATAGTTGCTTTTAATTATATTTTACACAATTAAATTTCAAAGCATGCAATCATGGAGAAAACACTATGTTGAGGGATCTTTAGATGAATGTTTCTCTGTAGCAAGCTGTCACAACAGTTGAGGATACACAATAGTAACTTCCAAAACAGTGGTTTATTGACCACCACAGCTGATCAGTTGAAACTAACCCCAGGTAGGCTGGTTGGCTTGAGATCGTCAGGAGGATCATCTGGCTTGAGAGCTCTTGGGGGCTGGCTGAGCAGGAGATCTCCATGGTGGAGCAGAAGACAACCACAGCTGAGCAGATAAAACTAACACCAGTCAGACTGGTCTGGAGGATCGGCATCTGGTGTACTGGCTGAGAGACTGGTGTTTGATGAGGGGGCTTTGATCGGCCTCTATGGCCGTAACGAGAGAACATAGATTGGCCTCCATAGCCGTGCTTGAGTATACGGGAAGTTCAGGGACAACCTTTGTGGCTACATCAGGGCAAACAGGAAACTCAGGGATGACCTCCATGGTCGCATCTGGGCAAACAGAAAACTCGGGAACAACCTCCTTGGTCGCATCTAGACAGACAGGAAACTCTGGAATGACCTCTGTGGTGGCATCTGAGCAAACAGGAAACTTGGGAATGGCCTTCGTGGTCACATCAGAAAAGACAGGAAATTTGGGAATGATCTCCATGATTACATAAGGGCATACAGGTAACTTGGGAATGACCTCCGTGGCCACATCTAGGCAAACGGGAAACTTGAGAATGACCTGTCTGGACTGACAGGAAGTTCACGGATGAGCACCTCCACTTAGATATGAGTGGGAAAGCAGTGTGCAGCCCAAACACACATTATGGCCACCGCCGTAACAGGTAGAGCAATCATTGGAAGTAGGATCTCTGAATCCTCCGGGCTTGAGACTATCTGGCTGGGTTCTGGCATAATGGCCATGACATCAGGAGACTCAGGCATAGCATTCATAATAGTGGGAGACTCTGACTTGGTGTGGCCCTGTTGGCTGAGGATTCTGGCAGTAGAGAAGGTATTGTGTTGAGCTCTGGGACGAGAGTGGTCACTGGGCTGAGCTCTGGTACGAGAGCGGGCACTGGGCTGAGCTCTGGGAGGAGAGCAGACTCAGGACAGAACTCATTGGCTGGAGTCTTCACTGGACTCAGGGGCCAGGGACTCACTGGACTTCAGCAGACTCAGGGGCCAGGGCCAGTGCGTGCATAGAGGCAAACTAGGCAGCTGCCTAGGGCGGCAGTACAGTCATGGCGGCAAAAAGGACAGAGATTTTATTTTATCTTTTGGGCATTCATTTGGAATTATTGCACTCAGATCTACAAGTTATCACCCCATTAGTCATTCTAAATCTAAATTAACTTTGCTTGGCTCGGGAACGGCCGGCGGGCTTGAGCGAACGGCGACTTCCATGCCACGGGGAGAAACAAACGGGAAAACAAAAACACTTAAACAAAAAAAAAACGGAAAAGAAACACGGGGAGAAGAGGCGCCGCTCACTTTTTGCTGGTCCGGAATTCTGTCACGCTTCGCTACTGTGAGGAGCTCGGAGACGAAGGAGCTCAGAGATGAGGAGGGGAATTCAAACATATAGGTTTTAATCACATCCAGGGACCTTGGAAAACACACGTAGCAAGGGTAGACATATACAATTCCGGACAAGGGAGAACAGAACGGGCTAGAACTCAAATAGGGCAGATAACGAGGGGCAGACAGGTGAGGAGGATAACTAATAACAAGGAACACCTGGAACTAATAGAACTAAATGGGGACAGGAACAGGAAGGACCAAATAAGGGCAAGGAAGGCACATGGGGAGCAAAACACACACAAAAAACAAGGAACAGCTCAAGAGCAATTTTTTTTTGCGATACACCAAAACTCATGCGACAATTCATTTTTTTAGGGATGACGTCATTACGCACACCATTTTATCAGTAAAAGGCCAGCTGGATGGAAACATGCTGTAGACAGCAAATTTCGCAAAGTTTTTTTTACGCAAAGTTTTTTTTTACGCACATTTTTTTTATTCTCTGTCGATAACAAAACAGCGCAAAAACTAGATGGAAACTTGGCTAATGGTAACCTCCAAAACAGTGGTTTATTGACTGCAGCAGGTGAGTAGTGGAATTCAGAGAATTGCAAATAACTTAAATAAAAGTCCTTTTCTCATGCAGGCGTTGGCTGGAACAACAGGTAACAATGAAGACAGAAGACTACTTGAAGACAACAATCCACAGGTAAGTATTCAGGTAAGTTAATATAGTTTAGTGCACAATGAGACCAGGCAATGAGGGTGGGTATAAGGTGAGCGCTTATATGTGTGTCTAGATGAGGTGATGATCAACGGCAGGTGTGATGATGGCTGACTTAAGTGCAGGTGGGAACCAAGAGGGATGCTGGGAGATGTAAGTGGTGACAGGACTGTTGACTGGAGATTGGCTATTATTATTAATCAATACTGTATTTTTATACCTGGTGATTAATTCAGAGAGGGATGAGACAGATTATGTAGTGAGAAGGAGCAGTTTCATTGATTTACAGAGATGTAGTCGACTTTGTCAGGCAGAACATATCCAACAGATGAATTGAGTGTGCGTGGGATATGTCGTCAAATACTTCCAAGCGTATTTGAAAGCTCTAATTCAGAAGGCTTTCATTCACGTGGTTCGCTGTGCTTGCATTTACCCACACAAAGACCTCATCTCCATGTTCCTGTCCATGTAAAAGTTCTATTTTAACTGCCTGATCTTAGATAAAAAGTGAGACATTTCCTTTTTTTCTCCTAATTCTGAGCGATGAGTGCTAGAACAGGCGGCTCCTAAATTTAGCCTTGTATAGCATCATGCTCCCAAACCATGTGCGTTTTCTTTTTTCGCTCGCTGATTTACTGGAACTGTAGTGAAATGCCATTGAGGGACTTTGTAACCAAGGCAACAAACAATAGCGGTGCAGAATGGTCAGATTAGTGTGTGAGGAGTGAAGGGCTTAAACTTGAGATTTTTTTCTATATATTATTTGGTTTTGAGCCATGTTGTGAAACGATAGCCATACCTCACCTGCAGTGGAGCTATTTTACAACAAAACATCTTTCTGTAGCTGTAAACACAAAACTGGAATACAAGAATGACACTGCCTTGTACCAACACATTAGGGGCTGATCACACTGGATGTGTTTTTTATGTGAACAAGCAGTAGATGGAAATATTTGATTGTTGTGATGCTTCACACTGTTTGAAAGATGTGTTTAAGTGTCCATGGACCATTGTTTTCTACACTGGACTTTCTGACTTTACTGAATCTACAGCACCACAGAAAAAGTAGTCTGAGTTTGTAGTCTGAAAAAAACGGTATGTCTTTCAAATTAAGTTGTCCTCTAAAGGAAAAGTAGTCAAACAGATTCACAAACTCACAAGTTATCAGTCTTTATCAGTCTGATGATTAACGGACTGATTAAACTCACTGAATCAGTCATAACTCGCTGAATTTGACTCACCGAAATGCAGGTCATCATTGTTTTCAATATTTCTTAAGATTTCTGAACAAATTTCTAAAGACATTTTGTTTGTACTTAAGGTTCAATATCAGCCTGACTGAATAGCTGTGTGAATAGCTCTTTAGGCTGTTGATAATGTGTAGTACTGTAGATAATTAGTTATGTTGTAACCAAGAGGAAAACGTTACTGCTTAGAGGTTGTTTTTTCAAAGCTCGAGAGATTTAATGGAGTAATGAATTTATGTTTCGTTTAGCTATCAACATCAAATGATACAGTTGTTGACATGCAGTAACATCTAAACAGCTATGTTTAAGCACAAATCAAAATCTATTTTTTTTTTTGTCTTTGGTATAATCTGTGTGACATTGTTGAGATCTCTTTTGAGAGACATGATTACTGTGGTCTTTTTCTCTGGAGATAAATGAGAAGACAAAAGTCTCAATTTGATATCTATTTGCCCCTATTCCTGTCTTGGAGAAATAACTGCAATATTAAAGAGGTGTCATTTGTGACTTTCTTTCCTCTTGGAAATGTTTGCGATGTGTTCTGGATGGGGTGTTTGGATAAGTGTTGGACAGGTTTGGCAGACTTCCTGCAGTGTGAGTCTAATAAGCTAACCAACCATTTCAAAGGAGGCTTTTTTCAATAGCAACAGCAAAAGCAAAAAATAAATGCTGTCAGATTGCACACAGTGAGCTGCGTCAGCTGGAGCGCAGTCAAACAAATGCACACACACACACACACACACACACACAATCACACAATCTCTGCTGGTATTAGCGTGGCACGATTAACGGGGGCGATAGTCCTCTATTAACCGAGCTGTTTCTCACCTTCATCACTCAGCACTCCTCATCCTCCCACCGTGCTGACCTCTGTCATCCGTTCAGTGACTCATCTCTCTCTCTATCTCTGCAGAGATGTTCTCTCCAATCACACTATGTACTGACATAAAAACACTGACTAGTCACTGTCCAGTTCAGACCAACACTACAGCAATGCACCTCCATTTATATTTAGGCCGCGGGAAAGAAAAAAGCTCTTACACACAATTGACTGGGAGAGATAATCGAGCGAGGAGGGCTCCTTCACCCATGTGGGTGTGAGGATGCTGGAATTCATCCTTTGTAAAGCCTGGTGGGGCTGTTTTGAGCAGTGAAACGGCTTTCAGCTCTATTAACACATGCGGCAGAGGGCATTTTTGTTGGCTCACAATGCTGGTCTGAAAGCTTATAAGAGCAGCAGTTGTTCTTTCGTCTTTCACTCTGGCTATGACTGCCTTAAACTGTCTTGCTATTAAATGCGGCACCTTATAATGCAATAAAGTGGACAAAAGCTTCAGTGCATGCACATTTTCACATTACACAATGTCTTAGTTAGGGGAAAAGCATACAAAATGTACAGTATGTGAATCCAATTCATGAGTTTTTGTCCTAACTAGACACAAGGAGTGGCAGGACATTTTGCAGATTGCTTTTTATTTCTTTGGCATCTTCCTGGGTAGCAGTGAAATCTCATTGAATCATGTCAAATTGACAAATTGCTTATATATATATATATACTGTATACAGTATATACACAGAGTGCAAGTTAAACTTAAACTATTTGTAACTGTTTTTTAATAATGTTGCATATGCTTTTCACCACTTTACATTACATTTACATCTTCATTGCTGTTCTGGACATTTTATAATCAATATTGTGACCCATCCTTTTATGTTTTTATTTTAATTTTTTTATAAAGTTACTTGTATGACTTTGATTTTGCAGAACAGCAGGATTTATTTATGGTGATAAAAAGTACAGGTTCATTTTGTTGCTGTTTCTTCAAGGCTTGATTGAATAGGTGTGAGTGAATAAAAGAGAGAAAGAGCGAGAGAGAGAGAGGGAGAGAGAGAGAGAGAGAGAGAGGAAGGCCCTGCTGTTCTCGGGTAAGAGCTGGCAGTCACCCTTATGTGTGACCAGGACAGAGTTTTTGCAGACAGGATGTGTGAGACATGCTTCAGTTCCCAGAGCACTGTATACGTATGTGTGAGTGTGCATGCATTTAAACACAACAAAACAGAGCAGTACACTCCTTTTGTTTGTGTGTCAGGGTTATTATCGTTATAGAAATAAAATTAAAACTAAGACTATAAAATAATTTTCATTACTTGAAATAAAATTAACATGAACTGAAACCATATACAAGAATTTAAACAGTAACACTTTAGAACAGGGAACACACATTCACTTTTAACTACACGTTTTACCTCAATAAACTCCCAATTTGTTGCTTATTCATAGTAATTAAGGTAGTCGTTGTAGTAGATATGTTTAGGTATGGGGTAGGAAACTGGAAATAACTGGAAATAAAATGAAAACTAAAACCATTAAAAAACCTTACTCGAAATAGTATTAACATTAACTGAAATTATATAATATATAAAAAATAAACCTTGCCAAGGAATTGTTTCTCATTTTTAAGTTAAATTACTAAAATAACTATAACCAATTAAACTAGAACTACTAGACTAATACAAATGACAACAACACACAAAAAAAAATATATATAAAAAATATAAAAGTAAAACATAATTTAAAATATTAAGAAAAACTATAATAGTATTTCAGTAATACAAACAAAATTGATGTGTTTGTGCAATCTGTTGCACATTTTACCATATTTGACTACCGACACACACATTTTTATAGTAATTTCTGCTACCACATAAGCTCTAATCTGTACATCAAAGCAATCTATTGTCTATTTTTTTTATTAATTGACATCACTTTAAGCTCTGTCATATCTGAAGGTGAAAAAGATTTAAGCAACAGCATGTCTGGATGGCAGCGAAGAGTAACAAAATTATTGGCTTGCCAGTACACATTGATAACACCACTGAAATAATCAGACCACGAGAATACATAAAGGCCCAAGTAACTCTTGCAAATTTCAGTCTTTGGCTCTCTTTCTGAGTCGTAATGTGTTTGTGGGTTGCTTCCAATCTAATTACAGCATGTTCCAGCACTCTGTGATGTTCAAAGATGAACACTCAGAGGCATGGACAGAGAGACACTCAAGTCCAAATCTGATGGATGCAGAAATTAGTCATATTAAGACACTAAATAGCTTGAGATAGGAACTCAGAAGCTGAACCTGAACCAATAAAACATGTTTTGTACTAAAAGTCATTCTATAGCCTCATAGGGTTCAAAATGACATCTGTTGAGAACATGTGGTGATTCTGTCTATAAAATAAACAAGCTAATATGCCTCAGTTGGCAGTGTTTGTTGCAATTTCTGCATGCATTTCTGCAGCGGGTAACTTGGAGATATTTGAAAATTATTTAATAATCTACTTTTCCATACTATGCCATATGAAGATGATTTGTATTGTCCATTGCTCAGTATTCTCTGTTTTATTGGCAAATATTATTTTTGCTATTTTTTTGCCCCTGTAGTCTCTCCTCGCCTTTTTTCTCAGCAAAGCCCACATACTTTTTTCCTCCATTATGTAAGTCACAGTGTTTCTGACAAATTTAGCTTAAAATGACATCTTGCTTTGTGAATCAAAGACAAAGATCAAATTTGGTGTTTTTTGGAGTCTTAATTTTTAGACGAGTGAAAGAGGCATTATGTTTATAACATTAATTTTCTGTTCATAAGACCAAGTGTCACATAATGCATTGCCTCAGAGATTAGTATTCTATTTATTTATGAACAACAATATTTTTTCTACATCTAAAAAGCTTGCATGAATCCTTTTATGCTTGACAGGCATAATTTGCCTTAGACAGGAACTTTCTCTTTTTTCAAAATTTAATTTACTGCATTTTATTAGATTACTTAATTCATTTACTGTTATGTTTTAGAAGTAAACTGTTTTATTTATTATATTTTTGCTATCTAGCAAAGATTGACTTTTTTTCTTTTAAAACTGGTTTGCTCTGAGACAAAATGTGTTTTTAAACAAAATTAAAAAATACATTATAGTTCTTGATTATGTCAGCATATTTTGCAGTCTTGAAAGTGCTCAGACAATGTTTTGTGGAAGTTAGGCCTAGAGATATAAATATTAAATACTGTGGGGCCATTTTTGTCTGTTCAAGTTTAAAATCTGTCTGTTAAACTGCTTACTAATGAGTTCTACTCTGCAAAACTAACGTATCTTGTTTCCTGTTTGATTAAACATCAAAGACCCATGCAGCATCTACCAAGCACAAGAAATCTGTGAGCAGATCTTGTAAACTAATCGTTCCATTTAGAGTTCTTAGTTCTGGAACATGCTCTGCATGAAGATGGTGCTAGCTTTCCCTTGTGACTGGACACCAAAGACCTAAACAGCATCGGCCATGCAGCAATTGCATTATGACTGTCTTCATCGATACATAATACTAATGCTAAGTCAGTCTTAATGAGCATTTCATCTCTACCCACTGCACTCTTCTGAGAAGAGATGGATTTCCACAACATGAAGAGAAATAGGAATGAAAGCTACAAGGCAGCGCTTTCAAGATTAAAATAGGGAAATCTCTTTTTGAAGGGAAAAAGTCAACAAACTGTTAATTAAGAGCACTGCCTGTTATCATATGAGCCTGACTCCTGCTATCTTTGAGAGTGGGGGGCTCTAAATGTGGCATGGATTGCAAAATTACCCTGCAAATATAGTATCTTTGGATCTTCTCATTTGTAAACCAAAAAGTGCATCCCATTGTACTGTAATGGCAATACCTCAATCATCAAAGCAATAAAAGTTCAACTAGTGCAGTAATTTTATGCTGCAGCATTTTTTCACCAATGCTGTCAAAAGTCTGAATTTCTTGTCATAAAAATACCCTTTACCAGTAAATCACTTCAATACATAGTGTCTTTTCATTGTCAGGAAGTTATTGCGAAGGTCTCATAATAGCAAGTGGGCACCATCCATTATATTTTATCAGCCATCCGTGCCTCTAAACGGGAAGTAATACATATGAGTAGATGCAACTCATATATAAACAGTTTCTGCTACACAAAAGTCTAATTGCTCCCACAATCCTTTAGTACACTCTCCATTGTGCAGCCAATCAAACTGATGCCTTCAAACTGTGAAAAAGGACTATTACTCCCCAGGCACTGTGGATTTGCCTTTTTGTGTGGTTTGAAACTTTATCTGTCTCGTCTTGTAGTGCAGAATGCATTAGTGTTAAAAGTTGGGAGTTGTTTCTTGTCACCTCTATGGAGTCAACATCTGTTACCACCATGAAGAGCTGACATCGAAGAGGAGCCTTTTAGCTCAAATATTGCTCCCTGGGTCTTACTGTCTTTTTTATTTCCAGCGGAGTAAAACAAATCAGGGTTACTTTTACTAAAAAGTTGATGACTACACATGTGGATAATATAAGAACAGATTAGTCTAATATATTCAATGTAAGGTAAAAGGCATTATGTATTCCAACCTGGAGCAATAAATAAACTCTGCAGAGGTGCCTTTGCTGAGAGCATATAAGATAACAAGCAATATTGCTCTCATTCACTATATAGTCTTTGGACACTTGTTTTAAGAACATTTCTTAATGAAAATTATATTTCTGTAATGATCCATTTCAGTCAAAAAGGCCCTTTATGCTTGATAGGCTAAGTATTATTGGTGCATATTGAGCGGGGCAAATGAGAGTGCAGTTACCCCTGAATAATGTAGAATAGCCATTGATTAGTCATATTATTGATTTCCTTTTATAATGGCACAAATGGGGACTGTAATTGCAAGTGGAAGCTCAGCAGGAAATGAACACAATTCATCTTATTATACACTATTAAACTAAACATCTGGTTACAGAAGTGGAGTGAATAGAATGGAACAGAATATGAGAAGATATTCCAGAACAGAATAAAACTGAAGTGAACTTCTGTGCATTTGTTCACGTAGTTGTATTGCAGATGGCACAGTCTTTGCCAGCTGACACTGTAAGACACGTCTGCTATATTTAGAATGTGAGAGACAGACTGTACAACTACAAAATAGAGGACGGCAATGGGGGGAAAGAAGCACAGTGTACTATAGTGCTCCCAACAGGCCTGCATGCACCTGTCATAAATGAACACCTTTTTTAGGAGCATGGTAGGACAGGTGCATGCATGACATGATCTAGAAAATTAGTACTCGTTTAGTGCATTAGGTAATTCTAGCAATAATATACATTCTAAGGTTTTATCGTGAAAATTATACTTGCAAGTGATCAGATGAATCTGAAAACACACTCACACTCCATCCAATTGCATGCCAAGCCCACTAGAATTTATAGCCTGTAATTTGTCTCTTCTCTCCTGACTACTGCAGTCAGCATTCCGAACGGACCTTCAATTACTGTGCGGCCTGCATTCATACTGACTTTCATTATTATTTATCTGCCGTGTGAGCTTAAAATATTTCTCGTAATGTCAATTTTATGCAAGCCAATTAAAACGTGTGTAGCTGAAGCAGCATATGAGGCGTAGACATCTAATGAGATTAGAGAGTGCACATGGTTGTTTGGGGGGGATCGGGAAGGGGTGCACGCTCATAAACTCTTCGTTCTGTAATAAAGAGACATATTTATGGCAGCGATTTTGGAAAGTGTCCTCTAGAGTCACTGAAAATGTGCACACGTCACTCCTCACTGTCTTGAAGATTCATTTGGCCTTCCTGCAGTGGAATTGCCATCGATGATATGCATGGCAAAAGATTTGAGTAAATGCATAACTGAAATGAGAGTGTAAAGTCTGACAGAAGTTGATGATGCATCGATGCACGTAAAAATGATCCCTTGCTAGTTTCATTGCTGTTCAGTGTGTATATTATTTCAGTGGTGGTAAGAGAGCAGTCTGCTGTTGTCATGGAAATCCTGGAAAGTGTGTTAGGATTTCGGGCTTGTCATCACCCTGTTTATGCTTGTTGCCAGATCTTCTGGTAAGCATAAATGAATCTGTCTGATGTTGTTGCAGAATATAAATGCAGTGTGTTTAAAATTCTAAATCAGTCACATGGTCACTTCACACGCAGCACTTTGTGCTGCTTTAGACCTTCACAACTTTTTCTTAGTTGTGAATAAAATAAGATTGTGAACTGCTTGTAATTATCAGGATGTCTACATGAGTAGCTCATACAATGTGGTGTGATCTTCATTTACATAATAATAAAAATGATCATGGAATTATGATTAGGAATGATTTTCACAACCTCAGTTTATCAGAAAATAAAGTAGTCTGTGCCACATGATCTTATGAAATCCTTCTGATATACTGATTTGCTGCTCAAGAAACATCTCTTATTATTATCAATGTTAAAAACAAGTGTTATGCTCAATATTTTTGTGAAAACTGTGATTGAAAAATTAAAGTATTAATAATGTTTTAATTTCTTTGAGAAAAAAAAGTAGTGTTTATTAGCAGTAGGCATTTGTCTCTTGATTTTTAGGCTGCACAGAGGAGCTCTGCAGGCTGATGTACATATGGATATGCATGTACAGTATATGCATTTGCACAATTCCCTGTACTGTCAGCCATATGTACTGGAGCTGCATTTATAATTGGTTTTTATCATTTATAATGTACCTCAGCTGCCCTGTAGTAAGCCTGGATCAAGAACTCTCTCTGGTACAGCTGCTGTGACTTCAAAAAAGAAAGCATTGAGCTTCAGTCAGAGGTTGCTGCATAGTTCAAGCGTGTTGTACAATCTGCTGTCCCCATGCATTACAGCATACAGCAGAACTGTCTCTAACCCTGAATGTTGTAATTGGAGAAAGTCCTGTCAGAGCTTAGAGCTTTTAGATCTTAGGACACCTTATGTTCTTTAGCAAGTCAAAGGAGAAAACCCAATTTAGTGACCAAATTGGTGCATTGAGGACTCTCTATGTAGCGATGATAGTGATGATTAGATTCTTTCTGTAGTCGACTCACAATAAAAGCAGGGTAAAGCTTCTGCTGCCATACCATAGCATTATATGGTCTTCTCAATCATCCACAGAACAAGATTAATGCAGAAAGAGAGTTTTTTCTTTGTCTGATAAAAAGCTGCAACAGCGGAACGTCAACCTTGCCAACCACAAAGGTGTTGTATGTGTATATGCTGTATGATGCATGAATTGCATTTTTCATTCTTTACCAAAATGATCAATAATAATGGAGTAAACCACTGCAAAACAGACAGCCAGAGGACAGAGAAAGACAGAGAGAAGGAGAAAAAGCACATGGAGGACAGGAATAACAATGAGGAATCGGAGGAGCCTTGGTTCAACAATGCACAGGGAATAACTCAGTGGAGCAGTCGTTCTAGAGCTGGAGAGAACTGTCAGAGAGCGGCGCTAGACAGAAATAATTGATAGAGCATTCCTCTCTTTCACACTGCTCATTATCTTGTGTTGTTTCTCCATTGGTCCAACAACGCGATGAGGCTTGGAGCATTTCGTAGAAGCAGCGACTCTATTTGTGTCCGACTCAAACATCTCATCGCACATTTGAGATGGTGCAGCTTTGCTTTGAAACTGGCCTCAAAAAATCTTTAAAAACACTCCAAACAGCCCAAACAGGATAAAGTGAAGCCCAAATGACTGTGGATGGACAGCAGATGCTCCTTTATCAGTCCTCACATTTTTATTCACATTTGAAAGTAAGAAATGCGCCAGGGGAGCTGTCTAGAGATGAGATCTGAGAGTCACATTGACTGAAGACTAAAATAAAGGACAACTAAGCTGGATAAAGTCTTCAGCGACATGTCTGTTAAGTTTAAGGGCCATCTAGAGGCCTGGCACAAACACTATGCGTTCTTCAGTTAAATCCCATCTAGTCTAAACAGGCCATATTTGCACCCAAGAAATTATTTATTTTATTTATCTATAGTATGTTGTCTATTCATGTCAAATACTTTCATTTAATCAGAGCAGTTGTGGGTGTGACCTTAAAAAACAAACTATTTTAGCTTATTACAATGCATTTTAAGATAGATTAGAAATCTGTAGAAAATGTGAGTGGTGCAAAACCACTCCATTATGTGAGGGTGGTTGCCAGATTTCCCTGGCATAGAGACTCTCAAGTCTCTATGCCAGGGATTCCCAAATGTTTTTTCAGCCAACCCATTAGATGTAAAATGTTTACTTGAAGTACCCCCTGAGATTTTAAGTTATTACATTACATACATTACAGCATCACTATTTTAAGCTATTTTAAGCTTAAACATATCACTGTTTTGCAGTTTGTGGTGTTGAGAGTATTTTCAAATTATGTTTCATTTTATTTTTATTACAAATTATTTGATATTAACAAAACATTCTAAAACACTTTTTTTTTTGAGACAGTGAACTTATATCTGGCAGCTACAGGTCACTAAAGTGTCAGCAGAGGCATTAAACTCGCAGATAGGAAAGAAAACAGGAATATTATGCAATATATCAGATGTTAGTAGATTACAAGAAACATTTCAAAGATCTAGGGGATTTTTGCCCAAATCCCCAGTTAATTTCGACCCAGCTCAGTGTGCAGTATGATGTCAAAGCGTCTCTGGATCAGATGTCTAAACCCACCTGCTGTAAGCCAATCTGTGGGCCATCAGAAGCTCAGTGATCTCAGTCTCTGCCTATCTGTGGCCTAAACTGATGTCATGTATTTACAAACTAAAGGCAGATGGGACTGATGGAGGGAGGCACCGATTTTGCCAGCTCTGAAAAACTGGAGAAGATGGTGTAATTATGAGAGTGAAGTTTCAGCTGGTCGGATAGCACAATACCGCAGGATACGCGAGATGCTCAGTTACTAGCTGCAAACCATCCTTCCTGAGAGACGTAGATGCTGATGTGTGAATAATGAATACTATTGTCTTGTCTTTCTGTCTCTTGTCATTTTATCAAGTCTCCCGACTCATGATTGATGTGCGTAGCAAGATTATCTCTCTTATTTCTGTCTCTCCTCCCTTCGCTTATTCCCTACATGAGATTATTATCGCTCTCTTTCTTCTAGTATCTATTTTTTTGTGTTTCTCTACGGTCTGCAGAAAGGTTGAAACAGAGTCTAATGTACCAGCCACTGGGTTTAATTAGCATTCACAGTGCCCTTGGGAAAGCAAAGGAACTTTCATTTCTTTTTTCTTAGAAGTTTCCTGTTTCGAATAAAGTTCTGGATCGCCTGATTTCTTTCAAGAGGCAGTAATGAGGAGCTGGCGATGATGTTGCAGAATGCAGTTCTACCCCGCTGTATTCTCCTCCTGCTCACTCTCTGTCGCTCACGCAGTCCATTTGTCTTACTTCCTCTTGCTCTCTTCTTTTCTTCAAAAACCTCATGAGTTTTCAGCCAATTAAGTTCTTTGCTTGTTGCACAGAGGAACGCTTCATGAAAAGAGAGGAATGCTCTGTGGATCCTGATGCGTTTGAAGAAGAACTGGTCTTGCAATTATACAAACTGTGTTATGAATTACTTTATTGTAATTGCATCATTGGAGAGATGAAACCAAGCCAGCAATTTGAAGATAAATAGTTTTTTGTTTTGGATGCATCACCTTTTAAATGCGCAATATAGCATTTATTATATACCGTTTTACATAACTTTTTATACATTAGCATGGAGTAGCACTGCAAGATGCTTTAAAGAAATATGAAAACTCTCAAACCCAGGAGGATTAGCTTAAGAGTATAAAGATAAATGAGAAAAACAACTCCATAAATTAGGCATCTAAACGTGCAGTATTTATTTTCATTGACCATAAACACTGAAGTTGGAACTTCAAACTTAAGTATAGGAAAATCTACATTGCCCTCCACTAATATTGGCACTCTTGGTAAAAATTAGCAAAAGGGGCTGTGTTTTTGATATTTCATTCAAAAAATTCACAAAATTCTAACCTTTCATTTGAAGTAAAACAGCTGAAAGTTGGGGGGAAATTCACATTATGAAATAAATGTTTTCTCCAATGCATGTTGGCCACAATTATTGGCACCCTAGAAGTTCTTATAAGTAAAATATCTCTGAAGTATATTCCCATTCAATTGAAATTTTCCAGCCATGACTTCCTGTTCCACAGGATTATAAATATGAACACAAAGGCCAAATTCCCTTATTCGTCCACCACAAAGAGTAAAACCAAAGAATATAGATATGATGTGCAGAACCAGATTGTTAAGCTTCACAAAATAGAAATTGTCTGTAAGAAGCAGGAGCAAGAGCTAAAGCATTGAAAATCTTTATTTCCACCATCAGGGCAATAATTAAGAAGTTCCAATTAACTAAAGATGTTACTAATCTTCTTGGAAAAGGACGTGTGTCTATATCATCCTAATGCACAGTGAGGAGGAGAGTTTGAGTAGCCAAAGACTCTTCAAGGATCACAGCTGGAGAATTGCAGAGATTAGTCGAGTCTTGGGGTCAGAAAACCTAAAAAATATCAAACAGCCCTTACATCACCACATGTTGTACAGAAGGGTTTCAAGAAAAATCCTCCTCGCTCATCCAAAAACAAACTCCAGCATATTCAGTTGTCAGACACGACTGGATCTTCAAACGGGACTGGCTTCTATGGTCAGATGAAACTATAAAAAGAGCTTTTTGACAGCAAACTCACCAGATAGGTTGGGTGCAAACAGGGATAAAAAGTACCCCATGCCAACGGTTAAATATACTGCTGGATCTTTAATGTTGTGGGCCTATTTTTCTGCCAGAGGTCCTGGACATCTTGTTCAGATAGATGGCATCATGGATTTTAGCAAATACCAACAGATAAAAAATGTAAACCTGACTGCCTCTGTTAAATCTTATAATGGGCTGCGGTTGAATCTCCCATCAGGACAATGATCCAAAACAAACATCAAAATCAACACAAAAATGGGTCACTGAGCACAAAATGAAGCTTTTGCCATGGTCGTCCCAGTTCCCTGACCTGAACCCTATAAAAAATGAGTGGGGTGAACTGAATAGAAGAAGCACCAACATGGAGCTGGGAATCTGAAGGATCTGGAGAGATTCTGTATGTGATTCTCTTATCAGGTGTTCTCCAAACACATCAAGCATTGTAAGAGAAAACTCAGAGCTGTTATCTTGTGGAAAGGACATTGCAAAAATTGTGGATTATTGTGATGTTTTATGAGCTGTTTGGACTCTCATTCTGACTAGGGGTGGGAATTGCAGGGTACCTCACTATACGATACAAATCACGATACATGGCTCACGATACGATAATATCACAAATACAGCGATTCTGCGATAATCTATATATTGCTAGACAATCCTATAAAGATACATCATGATATCTGTCTAGTCAAGTCAAGTCGAGTCAAGTCAAACTTTATTTATAGAGCACAACTTTAATGGGGTCATATGATGCTGCTAAAAATAACATTCTTCCTTTTTAATTATATTTTTATTAAATATTTATTTATTTGTGAAAAATACTTTGTCTTCTAGAGTATATGTTTATTTTATACGTTTATTTTTTAATCCATTTTCAGATGATTTCAAATGATATCGGCCATCGGCCACCCTGCTCTGTTGAACCATGATCCATGATCTGTTCACACTGGAAATCTGATATTCGCCACATTTAAAACAACAATGTGAACAGCTATACAAAAAAATCAGATCTGAGAAAAAAATCTGAATTGGGGCAGTTTTTTAGTTCTCATCTCCATAAACATAAGGCGCCGGTGCATCTCTTGATTTGATGTTAGTCTACCATTACCGCGATAAATCGGCACATCGATTTATTGTCCAACCCCTAATTCTGATGGCACCCATTCACTGCAGATGATCCATTTGTGAGCAAGTGATGTAATGCTACATTTCTCAAAATCTTTTGCAATTAAGAAACAAAACTCTTCTACATCTTGGATGTCCTGAGGGAGAGTTAATGTTAAGTAAATTTTATTTTGTTGTGTGAACTATTTCTTTCAGATGTCCACCTACAATCTTTAAACCTTTTTTTTTCTGTCAGCAGAAAATCACTGATGATACAGAAGCTGATGGTATTGGTTAGAGTACAAAGGCAGCTTTAAAACATCTAAAATTATTGATCACCTTATCTGCGTTCTGCCATAGACCTGCAGGCCAGATTCCTAGATGATAATGCTTTATATACGTTCTGTGCTTATGCCAAATGGCCCATTATGCTGTGTTAGTAATATCAATGCATATGGATGCAGAGAGAGTGTGCTATAAATGCACAGCTTAATAAGGGGAACTTTACATTGCCAAACTGGGAAATTAATAACAGTCAGCAAATAAAATAAAGTGCATCAACATATGGTCAATATTAAAGGGGTGATTCAGCGGTTGCTGTACTGTATTAAAGCTTTAATCAGGATAAAACCGTAAATGAAAAGCTAATATAAGCAGTAGCATTTACAACAGTGTATCTAAAAGTATGAGACAACAACAAACAAAAAAACATAGGCCTACCATTAAAAGCCGTGCTTGCACAGGTTCTGCACGATCCTCTTCAATAATATCCTCTGCTTCTCAATCGGGCTCAAACTGATAAGCGATATTAACGATGCCGTTGTTTACAATACAACCGGAGCACATGCCGCTGAGGTGAGGGGCGGGACGATTAGACGCGCATTAGAGGCGGTTTAGCCAATCACAACACACTGGGCTAGCTAACCAATCAGAGCCCATCGCCTATTTCTGAGGGCGGGGCTTCATAAAAGCAGGAAAAGATCAGCCCGTTTCTCAGAGAAGGGACAGAGATGTGTGAAATAAAGGATAAATTATGTGAAAATTAATGCGTTTTTTTTTAAACGAAGCATTAACACATGTTAGACTGCACCCCATAAACACAATCAAGCCTAGAAAAAACCCAGTGAACCACCCCTTTAACATGTTAACAATTATTTAATTAATGCATTTATGCAATTATCTGGAATTATTTATGCTATATTATATTGTATTGAATTTATTGTGCCATTTATACATTTATTTTGTTTGGAAATTATGATGAAAGGCCCTTTTTATGGATCATTGACAAATGGCTAAACCCAGTAATTACTTAAATATGCTTTCATCATATATATAACATTTGGGTTTGGAACTGCATGAAAGAGTAAAGAATGACAGATTTTTTTTTATTTTGGGGTGAACTATGCCTTTAAAGGGGTCCTATTATGCTTTTTCACTTTTTGAATTTTAGTCAGTGTGTAGTGTGTATGTTTGGGCATAAAAAAAGATCTTAAAACTTACAAATCTCAAAGTCCACTCCAAAGGGAGATATTTCGTTTTTTTTAAATCCCTTTTCAAGAACTACAACAAATGATTTACACTTCAATTATGAGACTACAGTGTTTCCCATACATTGAGTGCGGGTGTTTTTATATCACTGTATTTCTGAAGGAAACCGACTGTCTTAAGAAAATTGGATGTCATTTTCATTTAATCTTGCATGTAATGTCTGATAAAGCAGTGTTTTTTTTTAGCGGAGCGTGTGTAGCTTTGTGTACAGCCGTGTACAGCCGGGAAACCTTGATCTCTACCACTCCAACAGCACCTCCTGCTGGCATAGAATGAGTTTGCATATATATGCCGCCTGGGAAACACTGGACTAGAGGTCTGCATTCCCGACCAGATTTCTTGCAACGCGGGATTAAATTCCCGAATAAAACGCGGTAGCGGTCGGTAACTCTGGTGTAATTTGAACGGGAGCGGGCGATCTAACAATATCCCGTTCCCGACGTCCTTTCAAGCTAACCAATCACATCACATTTCGTTTTTCGGAAGGCGGGCCTTCATCAAACCCGGAACTAATCGAGCCGTTTGTGACAGAATGGGGAGAAAGGTATTGTAATAATGTAAATTATGTAAAAAATAATGCGTTTTTCGAACCACCAAGCATGAGAGCATGTTCTTGACATTGTAAAAGAGCATAATAGGACCCCTTTAAGGAGCTCAAAGCAATTTACACAGCAAACAGAAGTGTAATTAATCACAGAGCAGAGAGCTTCATCATTTACATAACAAATTTCTTTGCATTATATGTAGGTTTACAAAAATGAACAAAGAGGGAAGGAACAAGATAAAGAGTAGCACAGCGAGACAGGAGAAATGAGGAACAAGCAAAATGAGAGGGGGAGAGAAATTAAGGACACAATCTGTGCGTCTTAGAAACCAGGATGTACAGTAAATCAGAGTGTGTCCCTGTTCTGCTTGTCTATGTGCGCATTATGTCTTTTTTCCTTTTTTTTGTGATACAGTATATACTCTGTAGACCCTGTAGTGCTCACACATTACCATAGTCTTATGATGAAACTAATTAAGTCAGCTGTACAAGTCGTTTCTTAGTGTGGGGCAATGTGTCTTCTAGCCTAGTCTCAAATTGCACACCCACTACCACCCATAATCCATTCACTGACCATCTGATGCATATTGTACACAAAACAAGAGCTGGCTTGAATTGCCTGGTTAAATCTCATTGGCTGGCATTACGCAACTTCCAAGAGTATGAGCACACAGGTTGTTGTTCTGTTCAGAAACAAAATCATAATTGATCCAAACAGCTGTTGACTAGCATCACAATGAAATCCATTCATCGTTTTAGCTTAATCCAGTGTTAATCTAATTAAATCAAGGGAAATTTCTAGTCAGCAAATGTCCTAAATTGATTTATTCCTGATTTCATCTGCACATACAATAGTTTTTTGATAAAAAAACTGAAATATCCTCTTCCAATTAAACTGCCTATAAGCAAGTCTCACTTTCAGCAAAAATAAAGAAAGAAATAAAAGAAAGAAAGCGAGTGAAAGTCTGGTGTCTAATTTAATTTATCCTGCCTGGAAGAAGGGAAGCACAGTGATTTAGACTGTAAGTGTGGTAAAAAGCGCACAATGGCCTTTCATTTGTCTTCATCACCCCATTTCCTTTGCCCATAATCATTCAGCTGCTCTTTTTTCCTGTCTGATTCACAGCAGCAGAGTTGTAAGGTAGGATAATATTTGTTCTCTCTTAACAGCTAACCCTAACAGTTAACTAAAAAAAGTATTCTGAAATACAATACACAAAAGTGTTGCGTTTATAATTTTGTTCAGTGTATATATACACACAAACACACAAATGACTTTCCAGCTAGTTGCCTTTCTCAACATTTTTCATTTCATTTACTGTGATTTGATAAACTAAATAACTAGAACTGAAATAAAGATAATACAAACTTTTTTGCATGACATTTAAATGACCAACCAAACAAAAAAAAGAAATACTAAAAACTGACTAAAATTTAAAATTAAAATAGAAAAAAAAAACAGAAATAAAAATGAAGCAACCTTAGCAATGTTCTAGAAAGCACCCAGAACACCATTTAAAAAAAATTAAAAAATAAAAATCATTTAACAACTAATATTTTTCTAGTGACATGTTACAGCAAAATTTTTTTAGTTGGCATAGTTGAATTTCTGTGAATTGAATTTTATCAATTGTGGCAACAGTTTGTAAACATTGGCTCAATCAGAAATAACATGTTGAGTCACTGGAAAAATGTTGTTTACTGAACAGTATTGTTGGTACAATTAAATGTTTTAAATTTCTCATTATTTCTCACTGTCCCAAAAGAAAAAGAAAATTAAAAAATTAAAAACAGAAATACATTAAACAAAATACAGAACACCGACAACAGAGTTGACATCATCACTTCACTTTATTTACAAATAAATTCCAATACAGGATATTTGGTGAAGATACCTGATTTTAAATAAGGAAAAACACTGAATACATTCAGTATGCATAACATAATGATGTAAAGAAAAAAAAAATCAAAAGCGACAGTGCATAAATTGAAAACCTTTAAAAAATAATAATGTTCTCCTGCATCACATATGGCAAGTGACAGAACAGAAGCTACTTAATTATATAGTGAAGATGAGATATACATTGACAAACAGTATTATGCTTTATTGTTTATTTCATGGTATGTAAATATATCCAGCTTTAAACTGCTTAAAGATTCTGACACGAGCAAAAAAAAATAAAAAATGAATGGATGAATAATGAAATAATAAGCCTCAAAAGAAGCAGACACCACCTGTGGTCTAAGCAACACTGTATTCAGTGGTTACATTGTGCATATATTGCATCAAATTCATATTTCAGAAGTCGGTCTAACAGTGTTTTACACATATATGACATGAGCAAAATAAGCCTATAGGCTAAAAGCAAATAATTATGGAGTAACTGGGAAAACAAGATCATGAAACCAATGAATGCATGAACTCACAATTCTGCATAATGCCACCTAACTTTATACCGTGTCCTAACACAAAACATTTGGAAAATACTTTCAGTGCTTAATACTCACCATAACTTTTGCAATTTTCACTATGAATATGTCTTTTCTTGGGATTGGTGATTTTTTCTGTCTTCAGCTGATTCGGCTCCACTTGCGCTAGCATCCGCACTTGAATTCACCATACCAGTGGTTTTTCACTTCGACTTGATAGATTGACATGAGCACAATTAAATATGTTTGGTAATTATAATTTTTTTAAATTTATAAAACATAAAACTTACCACAATGCATCTTTTTGTTTGGGGAAAATTATTTGGAAGTCATTAATTGAGCCAGTATGTTATTGTCAATTTCCTAAATTTTTCAAAATAAATTTTTTTTACAGTGTAAGAAACCAATTAAAATCACTTAGAAAACCATAGCAACCAGCTAGAACACCCTAGCATTGTGATGGCAAGTTTTGCATGTGTAGCACCATAAATTGCATGAATATTGTTTCACTGGAAATTAGATTGGTAGAGAGACAAATCCCTTAGCAGTGCTCAACGTTTGGGGCCACCAAATATGTTTTGTTTGTGAATGTCAAAAGAGGGGTGTTTATGCACAGTTGTTATTTCCCTTCAGAATTAAAAATGTCACAGAACGTGATATTACTGCAAGTCAGCATGCATATTAATCCAGAATGACTGGTGTAGGTGAACAATATATATTCACACAATGTGCAATGATTTTTGACTGCGGACAACTGGATTTAAGTTGATCTGTAACCTCTCTCAATATTTCTGTTTCTCTCAAGGGCAGGGTGGGCCATGCCATTCGGCTGTTTAAAACCTGGCGAGAAGAAGGACTACAACAGTCCAACAGAAATCACAGACAAATATGATCTGGGCCAGATTGTTAAATCGTGAGTAAAATGTGTTTTTGTTTTTTTTTGCAATCCGTTTCCTTTATTTTTGCATGTAAGTTGCCGAAGTTGTTCTCAAAGGTACTTTTTTTTTAAGGGATAATGTGCAGTCAGCCAGCAATTATCACAAAATATATCCAGAATGGCTCTTGTATCATCCCAAAGGGGTTTATTTCGTGATGATAATCAACTGACTGCATTATCCCTCTAATTATACTGCTACTTACAAAATAAATATATAAATAGATATGAACAACTGATTTAAGTTAATTTGATTATGTGAGTCTGTGTAGTGTTATGGGAGACTAGTACACTGTAGGAAAGTTAGAGAAAATTTTTACCGAATAATGTGACTGATTAATTAGAATAGAGTATTCTAGCTGTGTATGAAGACTTAATACAGTAATTCACAGAAAGTTCATTTTTGTGTGTACTATTCCTTAATTTCACTCAAAATTCTAATGTAATTAGTGCAATAAAATCACTTTCTTCTCAAGGGAGGAGTTCTGTGAGATCTTCAGGGCAAAGGATAAGAACACACTGAAAATGTACACCTGCAAAAAATTCCTGAAGAAAGATGGAAGAAAGGTGCGGAAGGCTGCCAAAAACGAGATTCTCATCCTAAAGATGTGAGTTACATATAGTTTTCTTTTTCAAAACCCTTAACAATCATTTTATAGAATGGGACTTCCTCTGCTGTCCTCAGATCTGCTGTTTTGATTTCATTTGGTTTAAGGAGAATCATATTTATTTCATTTATGAATAATGATTATTAAAGCTCTATTAAACACTGCTGTTCCTCTAAGATGATTTGTGTACTGCAGAAGCTCGAGTTAGTTTGTTGTCACATTCTTGACTCCAAAAAAGTGATTTTTCCTTTTCTTAAATCAATTGCAGTGATGAATGTGTTAGACAAATTGTGATAGATGCAATTTATTAATAATTTATTTCACTGCATAAGGTCTGAAACTTGCCCAATGCAGATATGTGAGCGCAAACGTCTAGCTGTATTACATAAGCTTGATTTGAATAACATATTCAGTTTAATGGCACTGAAATTTTAGGTTTTGTAAGAGAATTAAAAATCAAATGTTTCAGTTTCAAAACAGCAACAACAAAAAAACAACATATAGCTTGCAAATTGCTTATTATTATTTTTTTATTTATTTAGTAAAAAGTGAAACAACAGTGAGTTTTAACAAAAAGCTTCTTGGCTTGTGAAGCTATGTGTAGCCTATGTTCATTATTGACATTTTCAGTCATCTCAAATGAGTGGAAAGTACATGAAACACCTAATGGTGCAACGCATTTTGTTAAATATACCAAACATGTCAAAGCCTTAAGATATTAGATATAAATGCTTTGCACAGTGTATGATTATATATGATTATTCTGCATCTAAAAGGCTGATTTTCTGAGTCACTGATGTCACTTTGATCCTGCAGTGCTGCGTTTGCGCCCCGCTCACAAATCACAACAGCTCATGAATAACACACAAAAGAAATGTCACTTTTAGAATGAGCTGTTTTTTTATGGGTTCACCTTTAGTTCCCCTCTCTATTGCTGGCATAAGAGCACATTAGTGTCTTCAAAGCATAATCAGTGTATTAATTTCTTAATTTAAAAGTTGGCTGACATAACCACCTTTACAAAATTCTGAAACACTTCTTTATAGTGTCCGTGTTACATAATGAATTAAATTATACTATTATATGTGCTGGAATTAAAATGTAATATGCTTTAAGGGAAGTTTCTTGCTATTTCTGCTATTCAGTTCATCTCAACTTATTTAAATAGGGCTTTTTCATAATACATATTGTTGAAAAGTTACTTTAAAATAAGAATAATGTGTTACAAACACTCCAGTGATTAGCCAATGGCGGCAGTGGCAAGGAAAAACTGATTTAGTAGATGAAGAAGAAACCATGGGAAGCTGCATCCTCAGGCTGGCATATACTTGAAAGCAATTACATAAAGCATATATACATAAATGTTGATTTGAACTGATGTGATTCAGCCACAGAGCATTAATGATAATACTGACATTGTAATAATACTGATTGTTGTTTAATTAAATATGATTATAGCGGATAAAGGAATCCATGTGAAATGCAAATAGTAGGGATGCAGGCGTGTGTGTCTGGTGTTGGATGACTCTGCAGTGGCAGATGGGGCATGAGTGTGGGGTTGATGGCAGACCGGGATAAATCTGGGCACAGAGCTACATGTGTATCAACCTCCTGTGTGCCACAAACTGTCTCCTAACTGATTGTCCATTTCTCCTCCCCAGGGTAAAACACCCCAACATCCTCCAGCTGGTCGATGTCTATGAGACCCAGAAAGAGTACTACCTGTTCCTTGAGCTGTAAGTCCTCAAATCCGTTTCAGAGGATTGTTTATTTTTTTTTAGGAGTGTAATGATTTCTGTACTTAGTACCAATACCGGTGAATTTACCGTTTCAATTTACTCTTCAGCATACTAAATATTTTACTTAACTATTTAAAAAGTTAAATATTAATGCAAACTATTAAATATAAGTCAAAAGGCATGTGGCCTTTAAGTATTTTCAAATTAAATAAACATTCCCTCAAAAAAAGAATTAAAAATGCAAATGAGAAGCAATGGGGCAAAGAATGTTTGAAGTTTTTTAGTATGCAACTTTAAAATAATTATTAACCATATAAAGCCTGACATGAAATAATCACATTTTTTAAAATGTTTTTTTAACCTTTAGACAAAATATAAAAAAAACATTTTTAAAAATCAGCAATTTTGTATTATCATATTTGATACATGATACATTTTGTATAATCTCATATACCGTATGATATAGTGAGAATATGGAGCTGATACTCAAGGAGGAAAAACACATTTTTTCAGAGGAAACTAAGCAAAAATATGCAATTTGGTGCAGTTGCTGACCAAAACGTAAGATTCTTATAGCTTGTAATGAACCCACTGAGATCTTTATTAGTGATCTTTATTAGAGTACAATTTGAACTAATCTTTAATATGACTCGGGAATGGCGAGTCGTCTCAGTGAGGGATTTGTTCATTTCATGTTGACTGCGCATGCGCAACATCCTACTGGTTCTACAGGAAACAAAAATGATTAGTTCACCTCTCGATTAATTTGTTCATCCCGTGACAGCCCCATAGGCGCTATGCAGTCTGTACCGGATAGAGAAATTATTAGTTCACTTCTCAAGTCTTCTGGTCTAAGTCGTTTGTTCTTTTGTCATGTGACGTGATAACAGTATTGGATACAGAAATGAGTTAATAATTCCCAACCTTCCTTACAAACACATTTACAGTTATGTGATGCATTTCTGGTCTCAAATTGTAGCTTTTTTTATTTCTCATAATTTATACATTTGTGAATTTCTGTCATGATGGTTAACATGATGTGCTAATAAAGAGGCTTTAAACTTTATCAGTATGATAAGGAAAAATCACTGTGATAAAGCAAAGATACCAACATATAATATTTGTTTCCTACATATAATGTTTGTATATGTTGTAAGATACTGAGCCGGGAAGCCGGCACGTGACAAACGAACGAACGACTCGAACCCGAAAACTCAAGAGATGAACTAATCATTTCTGTTTCCGGGACTGCTTAGCGTTATAACCTATGGGGCTGGGAACGAACGACTTAACCCCCCGAAAACTCGAGAGATGAACTAATCATTTCTGTTTCCGGTACAGACTGCATACAGTAGCTTCAGTTTTCTGGGATGTGACGTGACAAAAGAAAGAAAGATACAGATCGGGCGGTGAGGGAAACTAACAGACTGCATAATCTGAAACAATGAATTAATTGTTTCTGTTTCTCATAATCTGACCTTGGTTGCATTATAGTTTTATTGCATTAACAGTCTTATTCGAAACGTTGCGTAAGCAGATGTGTCGTGGGATGTGGCTATTAACATGTAAAGTTTAAATTATATTCTGCTGAAATGAACAAAATGACTTCAAAAAAGATTTGTTCATTCAAAGATCCGAGTCAGTAAAATGATCTGATCTTCTTATCACTAATCAAACAGTTTAGAAAACTACTTACATAAAATGCATTTAAATATCAGTTGTCACTCTATATGTCCTAATAATATGTCATAGTAATATGTAACAATTTTGAACAAGCATTTGAAAGCCGCCGCCTGTCTCTCAGACGACATCCAGGAGGCAAATGCAAAGGTGCAAAGAACTGACAAAAGCTGCAGAAAACAAATTCCTCTGGCAAAGGTTGTTTGGCAACAAAGGTTCCCTTCTAATCATGTTGATACTGACTTCAAGAGGCTAAAGCTGCTGCTACTGTTGCCTGAGACATAACAGAAATAAACCCTGTGCTCAGACTGTCCTAGCACGATTATACCACCTCGTCCTTGTCACATTCCTACCTGTCTGTTTGGATTTGCATTCATTATTTTAATGCCTCATCCCTGCTGTACGCTGTATGTGTGGCATGGACTGGATGATTTGCACCTGCTACACCTGCGTGATCAAGTAAAGCTTTTGAAGGTGCCAACGTTTAAAGCAGGGTGTGAACAATTCATAATTGCACAGAAAAAGCAGCTCAGCATGTTGTGTTTTCTTGCAGAGCCACAGGTCGGGAGGTATTTGACTGGATTCTGGATCAAGGCTATTATTCTGAGAGGGACACCAGCAATGTTATCAGACAGGTGATGGAGGCAGTTGCTTACCTGCACAGCCTGAAGATTGTTCATAGGAACCTGAAGGTACACCACACAGCGCCCTCTGGTGGTCATATAGTTCATAATTAATTAACATTATTACCCAGAAGATTCCACACAAGACATACAATTCTGTTTTGGTTTTCGAATCTAAACTTTAGGACCGCACTTTAATTTTTTTGTGTAATGTTATCAGATCTGTTTGTTTATTGTTTGTAACTGTTTTTTTTAGATCTCCAATCTCAAAAATCCTTTTTTTTGCTGTTCATAAATGATATACTTTCTTAGTAAATTCTTCAGTAGATTTTCTTGTTTAGCATCAAACATTCACAAAAGTTGTTTACTTCTCAAGTAAACTAGATTTTAAGTTAAATTTAGTGTATTTTTATTTGCTTATTGGCAAATTGTGCTTTATTGATTTAAGCATAAATCTACTAACATTTACTGAGGTTTATGTCTAAAATACAGAAAGGAAATAATTTGCCAATGGTGAAAGAAAAAGATGATAATTTTACATAAACACATAGGGCCTCATTTATAAAATGTTGTGTAGAAACCATCCTAAATTTGATTTTATGATCATCTCTCAAATATGCGTATGTGTGATTCATAGAATGAACTTACGCACAGAAAATGCACGTGCGCCTCTCTTTCAGATGTGAAACCTATGAATCACAAATAATCTTGAACTTGCGCGCAAATGAATGGTTTCAGCTCTCTGCCTGGTTAACGATTCCTAATTAATGTTATTAACATATAAAAGATCACCAGTCATCATCCAAATCCTTGAATTTAGAACAGCGAGCTGCAAGAACAGCTTACATTTTCAAAAACCTGCAGTACTCTGACAAGAAAAAGTGTGTATATCTGCTCGTACCCTGACGTGACGCTAAGCACTTTTCCACGTCAAAGGCAGTTTTTACAAATATGAGCTTTGGCGTGGATTTAAGCGCACACACACACTCAAAGATCAAATCTTAGGGAATCTAATTGGGGAAGCAACGAAATTTTGGCGAGAATGATTCTGATTTTATTACATTCGGTGTAAACAGCAATTGATAATGGATAATCAACAGTAACAAGGTCGGGCCAGAAGAGCCTCACACAGCCTGTCTGTATGTGAAACAATCTCATGGAGAAATCAAAATATATGAGCGCAACTGCACACAGAAGAAACATAAAAATGTAACTTAGTTTTTATATTTATAACATATAGCCTAGCTAAGCAACACAACCAAGAGAGTGAAGTTTTCTCTGAAATTTGACAATGATTTTATGCAAGAATTCAAACGAGTAGTTAATATGCATTTTAGTACAATATTGTCAGTGTTGACAGTTTTTGCTCGATTTGGTTAATGACAATAGTTCCAAACAAAGGTCAAAGCAGAACAGTCGCACATCTCTGAGCAACACAGTGGTGTTTCGTTACTGAATGGTTACTGAATGATTCAGCATTTTTGAATTACTCATTTGAGTCAATGATTCAGTGGTCCGTTCATAAAGACAGGCACTTGCTTCATTCTTGAATGAATCAGCTGTCTGAACGAATTGTTTGAATGAATGTCTCAATGACTCACTTATTAAGACAGTCACTTGCTGCCACCTACTGGCAGTTTTCTTTCATATTTAAAAGTAGGCTACAGTAGCTTATCTTTGCATTTTTTCCAACATTTTGTATTTGTATATTAAAAAAATAAACTGATTTAAAACACCAAGCTCATAACATTATTTATTCTGTTATAATTTTGCAGTGTAAATGCATTGATGCTACATTTCAGCTTCATTAAACTGTCTGTGTAAATGCATCTAAATGCCACTTCAGCTGCTTCTGTTTCTTCTGCAGTGGAAAGATAGGTTTTGTTAATACTGATTTCATTTGATTGGTAACAGCCCTATATTGTCTTGCTATATTAAGTGAAATTATTCATATAAAATGGCCTTTAAATAGGCAAAAAATGACCTAGAAAAAAAATTTAAATACATTTTAGTATGCAGTAACTTAAGTCATATAAAACTAATTTCCCATCAACAAAATTGTGGCCAGTGAAAATGCTGAGTGGCTAGTAAATTTGGAAAACCACTAGCCACAGTGGCTGGTGAGCAAAAAAGTTAATGTCAAGTCCTTGCTAATAATGTATTGTTCAGTAAATAGTGTTCCTAAATTTTGCTCTAGAATGTTACTTGTTTTTACATCAGTTGTCTTGACACAAAAACAAAAGTCTGTTTTGAGAAAAGGAATTTCACGAAGCATCATGTCGTCTTGTCATTCTCATTCCCTCTAGCTTGAGAATCTGGTGTATTACAACCGACTGAAACATTCGAAAATAGTCATCAGTGATTTCCATCTGGCAAAACTGGAGAATGGACTCATCAAGGAGCCCTGTGGAACCCCAGAGTATCTGGGTAAGAAGCTCTTCAAAACAGGCAAAACCTCTTTAAACACTCATGGGGCCAGTTGCAACAGATGGTCTTTATTGATGAACAACAACATTTTTTTTTTTACAAGATTTCTGTTTACATGGGCATGCATTTGTTAAAATTAGAATAACAAACTATGGTAATCAGTGTCATTATGTTTTTTTTAAATGCATTGTCTTTGTTAATTTTTTTTTTCAACCAGCCCCAGAGGTTGTTGGGAGACAGAGATATGGCCGACCTGTGGACTGCTGGGCCCTTGGTGTGATCATGTACATACTGTGAGTGTATTCTCCTATAAACCAAAACCAGGAGCTCATAATACCTTCATTTACAGACAGCATTTAACGGGGTCCTATTATGCTTTTTCACTTTTTCAACTGTAGTTAGTCTGTAATGTTGCTGTTTGAGCATAAAAAAGATCTGCGAAGTTACAAAGCTCAACGTCCAATTCAAAAGGAGATATTTTATTTAACAGAAATCACTTTTCAAAAACTACAACGAACGACACGCTAGCTTTCCCAAGGCGGACAAACTTAAAGTTGTTACAATCATCCGGGTTTAAATCGCGCTCAAATTTATTTGATTTTGACGCAATATTTATACTGAAGCTTGCAGGCGGCTATCGTAAGGGGGGCATGACATTTCCCGACCAGGTGTCGAGTGCTGCCAATCACAACACACACTGGCCCAGCTAACCAATCACAGCACATTTCGTATTTCAGAAGGCGGGCTTTCATTTGATACAGGAACTATTCGAGCCGTTCATGCCAGACTGGGGAGAGAGGTGTTGTAATAATGTAAAATATGTGAAAAAGAATGTGTTTTTCGAACAACCTAGTATGAGAGCTTGTTCTAGTACAACCCCAAAACAAAATCAAGACTTTGTAAAAGAGCATAATAGGACCCCTTTAACTAGTCTTCCACAGCCAGACTTTTGATTATCAGCTGAAGTGTGGTCCACATTGTACCTTATTCTGGCCAAAAACCACCCACGTTGGCTAGAATGTGCTGTCTGAGGAGTAAATGCGAAACCGATGATAGCTTATTAATAGATCAGAGTCATCTAATTCACATAGTGTTTCTGCAGTCTCCACAAAATCTGTACAATGATAAAAAATTCCAATATTATGCTAATTTTATGTGCAAAATGCATGTCAGGGAGCTGTGTGGGCATGAGAGTACCATTACCCAGATCCTTCTCACTGTTTGTAATGATTTCCCTCATCTCATGCACAGGCTCTCCGGAAATCCTCCATTCTATGATGAAACAGATGATGATGACTATGAAAACCATGACAAGAACCTCTTCCGGAAGATTCTTGCTGGAGACTATGAGTTTGACTCACCATACTGGGATGAAATTTCAGACTCCGGTAGTGTTAGTGAAGAATACTGATAAAATCTCACATGCTTAGTAGATCGCAAACTTGTCTTATGAAAGCCTTGATTTTAAAGACATGATGTGACAGTTTAGTTGTGTTTACATCTGCCATTTTGTCAATCCGCAGCTAAAAACTTAGTGTCACGTCTTATGGAGGTGGACCAGGATCAGAGACTGACTGCGCAAGAAGCCATCAACCATGAATGGTACTTATAGTATTAATATACCTGACAATTACTGGTAACACTTTATTTTAAGGTGTCTGTTACTCAGGTTACATGTACTTACTATTATAATAACAATGAATTATGCATAATTACATGCAAGTAACCCTAATCCAAAACCTAACCATATAGTAAGTGCATGTAGTTAATTAATATTACTAAGTACTTAAATGATATAATTACAGTGTAACATTGACACCTTAAAATATAGTGTAACCCAGTTACTCAATATATTGGCATTCCTAACTACTGAGAGAAAATGTTGTGTATGAAATACACCACTGTTCAAAAGTTTGGGTTACATAAACTTTTGTATCATTTTTCAAAGTAGTCTCTTACTGTATGCTTACAATGCTGCATTTATTTAATTACAGTAAAAACAGTAATATTGTGTAATATATTACAATTTAAAGTAAATGTGTTCTGTTTTAATAGATTTTAACATGTTTAATTTCCTGTGATTACTCCAGTCTTCAGTGTCACATGATCCTTCAGAAATCATTTGAATATGCTGATTTGCTGCCCAAGATTATTATCAGCATTATGCTTCATATTTTATTTTTCAGGATTCTTTGATGACTATAAAGTTTAAAAGTTTTTGTAACAATGTAATTGTCACTTGATCAACTTAATGCTGAATCATTACTGAACATTTAAATAAAGAAAACATTTCTGACCCCAAACCTTTGAACATTACTGTATCTAAAAACAAGTTTCCAGTCCATATAATATGTTTTTTTGCACCATTAAAGGATATCTGGAAATGCTGCATCAGACAAGAACATCAAGGAAAACGTGTGTGCACAAATCGAGAAGAACTTTGCTAAAGCTAAGTGGAAGGTAATTTCTAGATGAAGTTTACGCTTTTGTGTTAAGAAGTTGAGTTTGGCCAAATTTAATATAGGATTACCACCTCCCTTTAGAAAGCGGTACGGGTCACGACCATGATGAAGCGTCTCAGGGCACCAGAGCATCAGACGGCGGCACCAGCAGCAGCACCTGGTGCGCCCAACCCTGCAGCAGGGGCTCAGGAAAACCCTCAAGCTCCATCGGAGGCCTCCACAGCCCCATCGAGTACTGCTGAAAGCAACTCGACGAGCACAGAAGCCCCTGCCGTGGAAGCAGCGGCTGCTGCCGCCCAGCCACCGGCTGAGCCTGTTCTTCACACCCCAGCTCCGGAGCAGCCCAATCCTACACCACGATGCAACGGAGAGGCTTTAGCCCCCCTGCCATCAGACACAGGGGAGGAACAGAGCGGTTAATCTTGCTACCTCTCTCCCACCTGCGTTTAGATCCCACACACTTGTACATAAGCAGCAAGCATGCTAATACTGATCCCGCAGCACATAGCATTAATCTCAACACGCTCTATCGTGAGCCGACTTCTAAAACATTTCCCAGCAAGCATCTGTTTTCTATTGAATCACAAAGCTGTGTGACGTGTATCGAAGGCTCTGGCCACTCTAACCTTGCGCAAAAGAAGAAAAAAGCTGTTTTCTGCTTACATTAAGCCAAGATTGGAATCTTTAGCACTGATCTGCATACATGTTTTAGGATAGATGATTAAAGCAGGCCTCATTTTATAAAAGTACTTTTTTATTTTATTGCATTGCAGTTTGTTAACATCCATCTTGAGCAGGAGCACCGATACACAGCTTCGTGTGCGATGTATAGTTTCTGTAAATAGCTTACTAACCTCTGTAGATTAGACGTAGCCAAGAACAGCATGCTTTTTCAAATCTGCTGTTTATGACACCAGATAACTGCTACATTCAGCTTCAGCTTTACATGGACATTTCATGTCTTGATCGAACACGCGCTCATGAAATGTTGTCATCAGTTATGAAAGATACTTCGGCAGCAACTAAGGCGGCTAAATTCATCTCATAATGGCATTTTAATGGTTGAGACATGTGGCCCAATAAATGGAGCAGAGTAGGTAAACATAAGAAATACCTAAAATCTGCTTGGTAGCTAGCCACATGAACAGTGGAAAATGTGATTTGTTCTTATAATGTATTATATACTCATTTGCATACAATTGTACATGTATTGAGTAATAATATACTTGTCCATTTTAAAAGTACATATAGCCACACACACTGATCTTTGTTTTCAATAGAATTTCATCTGAGGCATAGATGTACTACTATTTTGAGACCCTTCAATATATTAATCCTTACATTTTATCTTTTCATTGTATCTCACTTTACTAATCTATAATGCATTTGAATATATTCTGAGATTTTTAATTTATTCGACTTAAACATAAAATTATAAAACATAAATTATATATTTATCTTTTTTAAATTCCAAATATGTAACAGGCAGATATTTACTTATTCCTGTCAAGTAAGTCACTTTTATTTATTTTACTATTTTTATTATTGTTTCAAAGCATTCTATTACTTAAACAAAACGTGTAAGAATCATAAACTCATTGGTCACAAAGCTTATTTCTGCGATAACTAAAATCCTATTGGCTGTTCATCAAGGGAATCAGGGTGATGCTAACTTGGGTTACAAAAATACATCCTCCCTGCAGTACTCTACATTGGTTAGATATATTCCTGCCTAAAGCAAATAGTCTTAAACACTAATGATCCTAATTAAGTCTAGCCCTATTAACCAAACCCTAATCTTAATGATTTAAGATTTTAGCCGATAGCTTTTTTTGTCTTTACTTATTTTATAGAAATGTCTGCTGTCAGCAACAGACACCTCATCTTTCACGCTGATCTTTCTCATTAAACATTCACGCTTCACTAGTGTGTGGAGTTTACTGTCTGTTACTCATGAGGCAGTACTGATTCATTTCTTAGATGATGCGTTCTACAGTAAATTTAAAACTCATTATGTGCCGTCATGATTTTTACATGAACAGGTTGATGTTTTGTTTTCAGTATACAAACATATTTCAATTTTAGCACAGAGAACTGGCAGGTGATGTAGGATTAAAAGGTCTTAACGAAAGCAAAATGAAACGGTCGACCTCTTAATATGAGCAATAGTCTACAACTGCGATACTGTGATGCTACTCTCAATGTCAGTGTCCATGTGAACACTCAGTTTCTGATTGGCGTGTCCTCCGTTGAAGTTAACAATAAAGGGTGAGAAGCTCAGGATTACACAGGACAGATGAAGCCAGTGCACCTATTGTACAATTATTTCATATAGGTGAACAAAAACAGTGACGAAAGTTTCCCCTCCAGTGGCCAACGTTTTGTAATTGTTGTGCAGTGGTGACATGCTGTAATTTTCTAAACATCACAGGAGTCAGTGGAGGTTTGACTGAAGAAGGCCTTGATATGCAATTATGCTGTCAGTGGTCTTAATTTGAAGATGATGCACAGCATGGGCTGTCACAGGTTTCTACGGAAGTCAGCTTTGATATACTTTGGATCTCACACGTGTCACTGTCATTTTGTATCTTTCACTTTTATCTTCTAAAATATTTACTTTCTAAAATCTGTCCCATACCTTTATTCGTTCTATCTACTCAGAGAATTTGAGATGTTGTTTTTTGTCTTTGATTTTGTATAAAAATACTGAAAGCTCACACCGTTAAGACCTAAAATAAAAAGAGTGGTAAGTAATGTTTCATGTGGGTCTTGAAGGAAAAAAAAAAGATTTTTATAGCATTCATGTATACTGAAACCGCAGCTAGATACTGTGTTAAAATTCAAAGCAATTTTTTTTAACAGTTCTTCACTATTGCCTAAGTGTTCGATGTCTGTTGATTTCCTCATTCTCTCTGATGTTCTTCTCAGTGTGGTTGACTGTGAACCTGTGAATACACTGAGGACTGGCCTCTCTTCACTTTAACCTCTGTACTCTTCAACTGACTTTCATGCTTTCAAAATAAACACATCCTGAATGATCATCCATTAGTAGTCATATTTTTATATGCTGCATGTTACATGCTCCATGGAGCCAACAACTACTTTTACTTTTAATGTGAGACATTGAGAATTAAATATGTTGTCAAAAATCTGAAAGAAGACCATGTCTTATTTTAAAAAGTAGACAGTTACATTAACAATCTTGGAATAGCATCTGCACAGGGCTCTTAGAGTAATTATTTGGCATGGAGGAATGTTGTGTCAGACTCATCCTTAACTGAAGTTATTTGTTAACACTTCTTTTCAACATCAACGTCTATTAATATTTGCCATGTCTGTATATGTCCTACGAGGATATGATATATTAGAGGGGGAAAAGGTGAAAGGAAGTAAAGAAATACTGTTTGACTTGGATTTTGTAAATGGCATTGGGAGAATGAGAATGTGAAGTTACAGTGAATGACAAAATATTAATCAATTCCACATATTACATGCACCAGTGCAAGTCTGGGCCTTATATATATATAACATATGAATAACCCCCATATAGCATATATGAATCACCCCGTAGCAGATCTATACAGGTGGAGCTGGGGAAGGTGGAGGGTTTCTGAAGCAAGCTGCAAACTGCTACAGCAAACAAGCCAGGTATTTGAATATTGAGCAGTAAGCTCATGCGCAAAGCCGACCTCATACGTCATCCGCCCGGAACTGCTTCCGTTTACAGCAGTGAGCGCAAGCTAGATTAAATTGATCATTACGTTTTAAATATGGTTATTTTTCTTACAAAAACGCATCGATTCACTACAGGAGGA
>NW_015653460.1:593153-601253 GCF_001515625.1 Sinocyclocheilus rhinocerous | reverse complement strand
TCTGAAAGAAGAAAGTCATATACACCTAGGCTGTCTTGAGGGTGAGTAATTTATGGGCTAATTTTCATTTTTGGGTGAACTGACCCTTTAATGCAACAGTTAAACAATCTATGTAGATATGTGTAGATAGATAGATAGATGCACATTGGCCTACATGGTCATACTGTTTATGTACTTGTTATAAAAATAAAATTAAAAAAACTATAATAATATAACGTTTTGACACTATTCAGAGGATGGACATAATGAACAGAACCAACCAGAAATACATACGCAAAATAAAAATAAAAGGGAAAAACATATAAGGCTGAAGTTTGAGAGTTTGCCACTGCTATGGACAAAATAATAAAATCCATATGCATATTCAGTGCCCTGAGAGTGTTACTTATACACAACAGGTTTATAAGGAACAAACACAAATTGAAGTTGGCATGTATTACCCACTTCACAATCACTCAGTCCTCACTCGCAATTTTAATAAATAATGAGTTTTAGCTGAATATTCCCTCTGCTTTTATTCTAAAAATACACACTTAAGAAAGAAATACATAGAACCCTATAATAGCAGTGGCCTACTCCTTTGCAGTGCATCAGAAAGCAAGCATCCTAGAGGCTTAGTAAAGCTTGCCCTCTGCTGGTTCACATCATTAGTACATCACATATAATTACATCATTTAGTAAATATTCAAAGATTATCAACCAGACAATAAGGCAATGGCTTCTCTCTCTTCTGGTAATAAGACGTGAGAACATTTTATCCTCTGCCCAATGCATCACTTAACCTCAAAGTCTGAGAATGAATCCACATTTATCATCAGCATCTTAACCACTTTAAAGGATGTTTCTAATGACATCAGAGTGAGTCTGTACTGGCCTACTAATGTCCTGTCCAGACCACAAACTTTACAAATGGGACATCCTGTACATGATTTACCCTACATTCTGAATGTTACAATGCACTGCCAGGAATCGCTTCCTCTGAGTCCCTGATCTCACAACCTGATAATACCAGCAAACGTCTCTCCTAATGTCTTTCAAGACTGATCAGGTTACTTAAAAAGTGTTATTCCATGCGTTCATTTCTTTCTAGAGTGCTACACTTCTAAAAACATCTGCTTGGGCAAAACATAATCGATAAAAGTTTTTCTGAAGCTTTCATGTCAGACCGATAAAGAGGTTTTGAAACAGTGAACAAAAGACTTTGTAAGCATGAATAGAGGCCTTTCCATAATAATGACAGCCTATGATGGCATGTTGAAAGGATGGCACCCCTTCCCCCTCAGAGATGGGTCGGGGAGATAAGCATGTGGGTTTCTGAGCCGTTCTATCCTCAATGTGTTCAGCTATTCACTCCGATAATCATCCATCACCCCAGTGGGTGAGAACAGCCAGTCACTGCGACGACTGTGCCCACCACTGGCACTGAGACACCAGACACAAGGAATGATGGGAGCTATCAGATAAGACAGAGACAGAGGTTCGTCTGTTGGGGGACACAAATGGCACAAAAGAGGCTAGTGATGATGAGATCCTATTTTGCCTGAATGCGATGCCCGTGATAATGCCCGCTCTCCTAATGTCTTTCAAGACTGATCAGGTTACTTAAAAAGTGTTATTCCATGCGTTCATTTCTTTCTAGAGTGCTACACTTCTAAAAACATCTGCTTGGGCAAAACATAATCGATAAAAGTTTTTCTGAAGCTTTCATGTCAGACCGATAAAGAGGTTTTGAAACAGTGAACAAAAGACTTTGTAAGCATGAATAGAGGCCTTTCCATAATAATGACAGCCTATGATGGCATGTTGAAAGGATGGCACCCCTTCCCCCTCAGAGATGGGTCGGGGAGATAAGCATGTGGGTTTCTGAGCCGTTCTATCCTCAATGTGTTCAGCTATTCACTCCGATAATCATCCATCACCCCAGTGGGTGAGAACAGCCAGTCACTGCGACGACTGTGCCCACCACTGGCACTGAGACCACAGACACAAGGAATGATGGGAGCTATCAGATAAGACAGAGACAGAGGTTCGTCTGTTGGGGGACACAAACGGCACAAAAGAGGCTAGTGATGATGAGATCCTATTTTGCCTGAATGCGATGCCCGTGATAATGCCCGCTGTGCCCGGAGAACAACAACAATACAGTGACAGGCAGAAGTGCTGTATGTCCTCACTGGGAATGATGTTTAGTAACTGCAGGCACAAGTGAAGCCACTAAGAAAACTACAGCAATGCGCTGACATTTCAACACACATATTTTACCTGTTAAAGGGATAGTTCACCCAAAAATGAAAATTCTGTCATTAATTCTGTCTCATGTTGTTCCATCTTTGGAACACAAATTAAGATACTTTTGATGAAATCCGAGTACTTTCTGACCCTCCATAGAGAGCAATGTAACTGAAATGTTCCCAGACCCAGAAAGATAGTAAGGACATTGTTAAAATAGTCCATGTGACATCAGGGGTTCAACTGTAATTTTACGAAGCTACGAGAATACTTTTTGTGCGCAAAGAAAACTAAAATAACTTTATTCAACAATTCTTCTCTTCTGTGTCACTGTCCACCACCATTATCGAGAGTACCACGTCGTGGGCCAATAGAGGTCTGAAACAGAGTTTTATGGACAGATAAGACTAAAGGTTCTTGCACACTGAGTCTGAAATTTTCTTATGCGTTTTTTCGTTTTTTTTTTTTCATATTCATCATCCTTTCCTATCAAAATGCTTGCTACTGGATGCGAAAAAGCAGACAATTGAAACTGATCCGATTTTTTTTTTTTTATGATGGACTGAAGTTTCAGAGGCAGTGTGTAAACGCGATTGACACAACCTGAGGTCGTATTTATTTTTGAACGTGCGAAAATTTCGGACGAGAACCTTTTGCAAAACTTTATTATTTTGCATATATATGTGGCATTATTTTGACTCCATACTGAAGCTCTGCAGGACATGGAGGCGCCAGTGCGATCACTTGCAATTTTTTCTAACAGTGGAAACAACTTAAAATACGCAGTCATTTTTGCTCATAAAGGTAAGAGTAATACGTCATTCTAAACTGTAAAGGGTCTAGTTTTATTTGTGCGCACTTCGCGGCATTATTTAGAACAGTGTTTCCCAACCGGGGTGCCGCGTCTGTCGAGAGCAGGGGTGCCGTGTAAAAAATCCTTTTTTAATATTTTTAAATTGCTAAAATGTTCAAAAAAGCAGCTATTATATAATATCCATTTCTAATGTCGGCAATAATTAGAGATGCACCGAAATTTCGGCTGCCGAAAATTAGTTCACCGCTCAGGATTCACTTTCACGTGGTGTGACGCTCTGCGTGTTATCCCGCTCTATGCGTGTGTGTATTATCCCGCTCTATGCGTGTGTGTGCTCCGCTCAGTCGCTCGCGTTCATGCTCATCGGAACAGCAAAGTCCACTCAGAAATCAAGCTGACAGGAAACATCTCTGTAGTACAGTATTGTTTCTGTCTGCAATAGCCCTACTGTGTTGTAACAAGGTGTGGTAAATGGGCAACTCTGGTAACGCTGCCCTCTCATTCATTGATCTGCTAACCGTTATGCTCATGTGTCCTCTGATGATAATAGCTTTCTAGGATTAAACATTATTTGGATAATTGGTAAGAAAAAATCTCTTAATAGTCCCTATTGTGTGTTAGACCTACCTGAAAAACTAAAAAGCAATTTATTTCATTTGTAGGCCTATCGTGATTTTTTTTTATTTGTGCTATCATTAGTAATTTCTTTATTTGTTCTTATTTTATTATTAACTGCTTAGCCTCCTTGTCATTTTTTATTCAATTCAAAGTTTTAAATCAAGCTATCTCGTGCTACTGCAACAAAATTACCCAGCTGTAAAATCAAAACTTTGTTTAACTAGCTATCTCACAATGTTTACATATGAATAAAAGCCTACATTATAATCTGTCATATAAATTGGTCTCTTCATCAGAAATTAGCCTTCTGATTGCCACCATTGATGGACAATTTTTTTTTTATAATATTAAAAATATCTGTATGACATTATATTCTGCAGTTCTTCCCTGTTGTACCGAATATCTATACTTTTCAAATTATCATATCGAAGTTAGAAATTCAAATATTGTGACAAAATTAATTTTGTAGGGTGCCACAAGTTTGTTAAAATTTCCAAAGGGTGCCGCGACTAAAGAAAGGTTGGGAAACACTGCTTTAGATTTACCTTTACCAAATTGATGGGAAAGCAAAATGTGGAGGCAAAAAGGAACTGCTTATGATCCAAAGCATGCAACCTCATCTGTAAAGCACGGTGGAGGTGGAGTCATGGCATGATTGGGCATGCATGCTCTCACATCTTTATTGAGGACTTAAATGATGGTGATAGCAGAATGTTCAATTTTTCAATAGAAAAATCTATGCACGTACTGTGCTGATGATGACATTTGCGTCAGTAAACCAAAGTATTGGGGTATTTGTTTTTTTAATTACTTAAAAAGAGAAATTAATAGGCGATGCAACTTTTTTTCTCAACACCTTGGCAGATTTGATATTTATTACTATTATTAGTATTAGCTACAACAATCAACAAGTGAAACATACACTACACAATAAACAAGGCTAAATACACAAAGAAAATTCTTAAAGAAAATCCTCAAAGGTACATTCTCTGAAAACAAGTCCTAATATCTTATGCAGTGTTATTTCTCATATGAATTTATCTTGTTTCATGGATTTTTAGATATTTTACTGGAAACTCAAACAAAATATACTTGGTAGGAACGGTCAACCGTAAGTTGCTGGTCTTTCTGCCCTAAGAACATGAGAGACTTACTCCAGGGCAATTGTTCCAGTAATATACTGATTGCATGGATAAAATCATCTTATTAATGCACTTAATAAATTATGATTTAATGATAAGCACATAAACATAAAGATGGAACGGTAAGCATATACGCAAAAAGTATAATCACATCAGCAAAAAAAAAGAAAAAGAAAAAAGTATAGCCTTCCAAAACGCACCTAGACATAAAAAGGACACAAGGTATCAATGACGATCTACAAGCTCAAGTTTGTGTAAACTCATAAGAAATGCTGCAGAAATCTCACATTGCACTAGCTGTGAGGATGCTTGTATAAATTAACAGATTATTTTGGTCTGGTATTCACACAAAGGTATAATATTATCATATATCACTGTTACAGCGCAATCTGGACCTTGCCAGTTCCTGGTCATTACATATATGCTTAACATTTTTTTGAATTTTTGCATTGAAGAAAAAAAGTCAGGTTTGGAATGACCTACGGGTGAGGAAATTACAGATTTGTTTTCATTTTTGGATAAAGTTGCTTGCTAAATCTGAATTTATATAGAAATACCACCACTGTGTCAGCATGCAAAAGCTATGATAGTGCTTTATGAAAGCTTTACTTTCTCAAACTTACCAGCAAATCCATCCTCAGTCCTGTCAGCCCAGGATTCTTCCACAAAAACAAACAAACAAACAAAAAAAAAAACTTCCCACGAGTCTGTGATCAAAGTATCAGCTGATGAAGAAAAAAATGAACAGCTGAATTACTATAAAATATAGAGCTTTAATTTATTAGTTAGCAACGGCAAGAGGGGAAAGAAAATCATTTACACAATTATCACAGTAACATCACCTGTGCATTTAGTCTCAAACTGATGACAAAATAAAAACACAAACATTTCTAAAGACGCATCTTAAAAATACCAAAAAAATTGTACAACCATTTTCTCTCGCTGTAAGACACTGCTTCATAGTGGATTTGGGATCGTGTGGTGCTTTTGTAGGAACAGTAACAATACCATCAACTGTTGAGGAAACAGTTAGTCAACGTTTTAAGGTGAATAGTTGCCCTCTGTTTTGCCTGCCACGCAGAAAAAGACCATCAGCCTTCTGTCCAACACTGACCTGACCATAAAAATATATGAACAGAAAGAACTGCAACGTAGCTCTTTAATTTCGTAATTACAATACCACTACATAAATCATGCACACAATGAAAAGCCAGCTTCCCAAGACCTTGAGTAGTTTAAAACTGTGATAAAATGCTCTATACAGTGTGAACACATTTTGAAAATGAATGTAGGTTTTGTCATATATCAGGATGTGTCTTTTATAATATTGTAGCCTTCACCTGTTTATTTAAATTCATATTTAGGCTATGTGTCATAATTAGCTGAATCTCACAAAAGAGTACCCGATCATATTTCACCCCAAAATGAAAAGGAATATAATTATATATAATTGTTGCTTAAAAACAAGTCCCATGTCACCAGTTTTGGATTGTGACATTTCCCTTTTCAAATCTAATTATCATGATATCATTAAAAAAAATTGCATTCTCACCATAATGAGAAAATTAGTATTAGAATATTAAAACATGGTGGGAAAATTTGTTTATATGAAAATAATGATTTAAAAGAATGGCTTAATTTACTTTTTTTAATGGGTGAAATATGACCTGGACGTGCTTTCACATTTGTGCATTCATGACATCATCATGGTGCGAGTTGGTTTGTGCTTTTAGTCTTTTCAAAAGTGGCATAAAAACAATAAAAGCTTACTAAGAGCCCTCAGCAGCTGTTTTACATTAGTCAAAACATTCACAAAAAATTGTGCCATGAAACTTGATTACCTTAAACATTTGTGCAATGAAACAGATGCGTTGAGCATACAGAGTGACATTAGGAAGACGATATGAGCTGGTGTAGCATTGTAACCAATGAGGGACCAGAATGCACTTAGGGGTGGGACTAGTGGTGAGGTGCATTATGATGTCAGCGTCTCCTGCCCCGCCTTTTCCAAATGTCTCTCCGTGTGAAGAGTCCAAGGGGGAAGATTCATCCCCGTTCGCTCTTTCCATACCAATCTCAAGTTCAACACAGTTCATAGTCTATGAGTTTATGTCAATATATATGAGTCGACAATGCCCGGAAAATGGAAATTGGAGATTTCTTTTGTTTTGTTTGTAGTTGTGACAATAAAAATAATATAACAATACTATTTGCCCGTTAGGTACTTATACACAAAGAGCATTCATTTTTCTATTTAAGTACAAAGAAATCCACAGAATGGTACTATATACAACCTACAATAAATACTGTGTATGATATCATCTTTATGTGTTAAAAGGGAATTCCGTTTGTTGCTTGCAAAGTTCGGTTTCATTTGATGGAAGTTTTTCTTTATTTTTTTTTACAGGTTGTCCTCTATTAGAAGTCTTTCCTATAAGGCCGGGGGGCTGAAACCCCCTCATGTCTCCTCCTCGTCCCCATGATGTCTGCGATTCCGCGGTTTCTTCTGTTCCTTCAGCTCTTTGAGGTCTTTGGCCTTGATGACCCCCATCAGCGGGTCTCCATATTGCCAATAGTCCTGGCAGTACTGGTTTATGAGGCCCATCTCAGGCTGACTGAGGATGGTCAGAAGGTCTTTGTATTGTCCGGCGCTGGGGGTCCAGGGGCTGGATTGGAGCGAAGACGTCGCCGGACGGCCCGATTCCACCAGGATGCTGTTGACGGCCTGGTTGGTCAAGACCACCAGCTGAAGTTTCACCAAGGTGTGCTTGAAGTTCTTCTCTGTGGCTGTGCAGACGTAGATGCCAGAGTCGGAGGATTGAAGGGAACGTAGTAGCAAGCCTTGATCTGTCTTCAGCACGCGCCCGTCGGTACGGACCTGAAGAAACACACACAAAAACAGCCATGAGTAATAAAGCAATGAACTTTGGAGGTGTCATTCAGACTGCTTATTGATCTATTACTGTTGCATATATAGAAATGATGGTTGGCCGATACCAATAAGCAATACTTATTTTTATGATATGGCTAATAACTAGATGCATTTTTCATGCAGATATTCAGATAAAAAAATAAAAATAAATAAATATGTGACCCAGGACCACAAAACCAGTCTTAAGTCACTGGGGTATATTTGTAGCAATAGCCAAAAAGACATTGTACGGGTCAAAATTATTGATTTTTCTTTTATGCCCAAAATCATTAGGATATTAAGTAAAGATCATGTTCCATGAAGATATTTTGTAAATTTCCTACTGTAAATATATTAAAACTTAATTTTTGATTAGTAATATGCAT
>NW_015653460.1:564569-592480 GCF_001515625.1 Sinocyclocheilus rhinocerous | reverse complement strand
TGAAATTGAGATTTATGCATCATCTGAAAGAAGCTGAATAAATAGCTTTCCATTGATGTATGGTTTGTTATGATAGGACAATATTTGGCCGAGATACAACAATTTTAAAATCTGGAATCTGAGGGTGCAAAAAAATCTAAAGAGAGAGAAAATCGCCTTTAAAGTTGTCCAAATGAAGTTCTTAGCAATGCATATTACTAATCAAAAATTAAGTTTTAATATATTTACAGTAGGAAATTTACAAAATTTACGAAGTTTATAATTTTGCTCAGTGTGTGTATATATATATATATTTTTTAATGTAATTACACTATATTATATTACAAACATATTTGTAAAATATATCAATTATAAATTGAAATATAGAATTATAAATATTAAATGACTACATTTCATTTTTACTATATACTATAATTACACTATATATAAATAGCAACAAAATTATATAATGATTATATATATGTACAATTATATTTATTTAAAATTGTAAAATGGTATTTAAATTATAATTAAATTGTTATTACATTTATACTATACATTATGTATATATGTGCAGAGAGAGAGTATAATTACATGTAAATTATAACTGTTTTTATATATGTATAATATTTTTTTTTACATTTTTTATATATTTTTAGCAAGGTTCTATGTAATTATATTATACTATAAATGTAATACCTTGGTAATTATACTATACGTAAAATACACAAATATTTGAAAATAAATATACATTTTTAATTATATAATTTTTACAGTTCATTTTTTAAATTAAAAAATAAAATCCACTTTTTCACATGATCTTTTTCATACTATCATCTTTCATATTATTGGCATCCAGTATGTTTAAAAAGGATGACACTGAATCTATACCATTTGCTTTGCATATATATGTCATTGTGTGTCCTCACCTCTCTCCTCCTGTCGCTGTTGTCTCGGTGGAGGTGCCATTTGATAGCGGCATGGGGCGATCTGGCCTGGCACTCCAAAAACGTGCTGCTGCCCTCCACCCCGTACTGCACCGTCTCTAGAGTGTTCTTATTGGCTGGACAACAACAACAACATGTCATTTCTCATTGACATCAGCACAGCATTGGAGCGAGAACGAGAGCTGGCCATGAACTATTAGAGCAGAGCCAGTAGAATGTGAGAGTCGTGTCAGTCGAACTACAGTAATGTAAATAAACGCAACACTACAACAGTTCAGATCAGAGCAGAATGAGGTTTTCTGTTAACAGGTCATTATGGTTGTATAAAGAAAGCACAACTGTATTTTCCATATACGCTTAATTTATATAAACAAATTTCACAAAATAAATGAAAATGAATAAAACTGAATTCATGAACTGATGGTGCTGATAAATGTGTCATGCCACGAAAACAACTATTAGCTGTGATTTGAATGATTTATCAGTGAATTAGTTGTGCATACAAAATATGCATTAGACAGACACATTTATATTAGAATAAAAAACAGGCAGAACTAAATGTATTTATTGATAATAAATTTATATATTTCGAAATATTAATTGTAGTAAAGTCAGACTAGTAACTTACTGTTGGAATTGTATCCTCTGCACTGCCGTATGGGATTCCCGTATTTCACATCCTGTCGCCGACTGCGTCTGAAAGGAAGCCAATATGACAAAATAAGAAATTTATTGACTAACTGACTACACATATATGTCTTAAGGAAAATTTTAATTGACAGCTCATCTGATTAGATTATTCAAATTCTCAGTTTCAACACACTAAAGATATGACGCTGGCAGGATGAACAAGCGTAAAGTTCAGTGGAGAAAGAAAAGATCAATCAGTCTCTCTGGGATTTCATCTTTCTGCAATTTTAGGGAAAGTCCCATCCTGTTTCACAAGAAGAATACTCGCCCTTCACTAAATAAGATCCATACGGACACCTGTTTGTCTCAAACACTTTGGGATAAATGAGCATACGCTTTTAAATGAAAACTGTAGCTCCCCCTGAAATTGCCCAATATGACTAATGCATCTGACTGCATGAAAGCAAAACATCTTCAGTTGCAACATCTAATGAACAAAATTTCCAGAAATTAGGAGGCTGTGACTGTAAATGAGGATCGAATCCTCATGAACGCACATGACTGGAATATGATCTTTGATGCGTAAGAGTTTTGGAATTATTTTGGTTTAGTGAGGTTTCGGATCTTATTAATGTGTATTTCATTATTTCCTATCAATGTTCATAAAAAGAGCCAAAGAAAGAAATGGGCCAGGTTATTGAGAAATTACGGAGAACAATCTGTGTCTAATGGACTAACTACTAGGCTATTGTTCTGACATGGCATTTTAAAACCAAATGTTCTCACTATGTTACTGTACATACCTAAATGTGGTGTATGTAAAGATGCTGACTGACACTGTGTGTAAATGTCATTCGGTTTGAAGCGCTTTGGCATATTTACCTCTTCTGTGAGGCCGAGTACCGAGAGCAGGACTTGCCGTCCCAGGCACAATAAGGGTCCCGGGCCAAACAGCAGTCTGCACAGGCCTCGCCATAGACGTCACACCTGTGCAGGGCCAAATGAGTCACCCCAACCGGAGATGCCACATATAGTTGTTGCTGCAACAAAATGAGTGACAGTCTTTTTTTCTGCCTTTAGATATATAATTTGATCCTAAAACGTCAAGGTACATCATTTTCTATTTTCAAATCTCTTTGGAAAGAAGAAAACCACACGTGACTGTGCAGGCCTGTGTAGGTTTTGAACTGCAAATTGAGGCCTGTTATGATAATGGAGCTTTTTTCCTCCAGCATTTAGACACTTGACATTTCTGTTTTTAGGATCAGCTGTTTTAAATCAGCTTTTCTGGGAGGACTAGGGTTTAAATTACAGCCTAGTAATGATGTCATGCCACATCTGCCAACAATCCCAATCATGATGAAATAATAAAACACAAATGAAATTTAACATTTTATCTCCATGCATCTGTAAAATTGTTATCCCCATATGAAAGCGGCTTATAGATTACAGACGGATAGCAGCTGCACGTCTAGCTTAAGTGGGTCTATTGCTGTCCTCTTCATGGGTTTGGGTATTCCTCCAGTATTTTACAGAAAACATCAATGTTTGTGAACCATATTTTCAGGTTTAGTGTACAGCAAATTCTTACCCGTTTTGAAGAAATCTTCATAGTTGTGATAGGAGTAGGGACCTGAGAGTGAAATATATAAATCTTTATTGTGCATGACTTAATTAAACAGTTTGGTGTCAGTAAGATTTGTTTTGAAAGAAATTATTACTTTAATTTAGCAAAGATGCATTGAATTTATTTAAAGTAACAGTAAAGACATTTACAAATATTCTTTTGAACTTTCTATTTTCTATTAATGAAAATGACATTTTCCACAAAAATATTAAACAGCACAACTGTTTTCAACATTGATAATAATAATAAAAAATGTGTCTTGAGCAACAAATCAGCATATTAGAATGATTTCTGAAGGATCATGTGACACAGTAAAGACATTTACAAATATTCTTTTGAACTTTCTATTTTCTATTAATGAAAATGACATTTTCCACAAAAATATTAAACAGCACAACTGTTTTCAACATTGATGATAATAATAATAAAAAATGTGTCTTGAGCAGCAAATCAGCATATTAGAATGATTTCTGAAGGATCATGTGACACTGAAGACTGAAATAACGATGGTGAAAATTCAGCTTTACCATCACAAGAATAAATGACATTTTAAAATGTATTAAAATAGAAAACGGCTATTGTAAATTGTAATAATATTTAACAATATTGCTGTTTTTACTGTATTTTTTATCAAATAAATGCAGCCTTGATGAGCTGAAGCGATCAATCAGGATCAAGTATTCCAAAGAGCTGTGTAATATTAATAAGTTAGTGTACAACAGGAGATCCAGGGCGCAGATCTCACCTTAAAGACCTCCACTTCCTCTAGCACCAGTTCCTCTGTCTGCAGGTCATCTCTGGGCAGGACAATCACCTTCTGCACTGTACCTCTGTCTGTAGGCCAAAAGAAAGACAGTCAGATTAAACTGCCTCTTTCTAAGTGCACTTCCATCTTACAACAAGTCCCAAAACATTCAAAGCTCCATGATATTCCTCTGACAACTTTGTATCTATTCCATTTTCCAAGCTTTTTGTCTTTGCATCTTATGCCCTGATAAAATCATGATTATAATCTTTCACTGAGTACAGAAACACTTAGAGGTACTCTTTCTTTCCGTCCCATCTACCGTGTAGACCCTTCACATTTTCCACACACCATCCCTTCCTTTAAAAATCCCTCTTTTGTCTTTTGTTTTCACTGCTTTTCACGGCATACTCATCTTTCAGCTCGGCTGTACCCTGTCAGGCTCCGTCTCTACTGCAAAGCTGAGGTATTTCAGTGGCTGTGTCCTAGCGAAATGCTTGTTTGATTTAAGCGTGCCATTGCATTCCTCCGTGCACGTCACCGGAGATTTATTGCAACCGGAGCAATACATCTAACCTGAGCTTTGAATGCAGGCGAGCGACGGCAGCTGAAAGCCAGGGACGTTCCTGTGAGTGCTTGTAGGTGCAATGGGCCGCGCAGAGTTGATTTAAAAGCCCATTAGACTCTCAGACTCTCAAAGCAAGAAAAGCAGACATAAAGAGATAACCTACAGCACGGCGAGACCAAAGAATTATGTCATTCTGATTCTTTAAAGGTAAAAAAAAGAAACTTTGAAAAGGAGATGAGAGTTAGGCAGATCAGCTGTTGTAGGTTGATGGATTCTTATAAGTGACCCTGCAGCTTTAAGGTGCTGCATTCACAGCTTTTATATCAAGAACAGAAAGATGGAAACACAAAACCATTTTTTGTGTGTGTTTAAAATCCATCTAAGTAGAGTCAGACGCTTTCACCTCCTCTGATAAATGTACAGTACACTGAGAAGGAATGACACTGACTTTTTTATTTCCCTTTATCCTGCAGCAGTTTCAGTGTCTTGACAAAGGTTTAAAGAAAAGGTAAGATGACAGTTACCGTACCTAAAAAAAAAACTAAAAACTAAAAATGCATACAGTGCTATACCAGTGTTACATTCATAATGAAAAATAACAAAAAATGTTTTTCGGTCCCACTGTATATTAGGTGGCCATAACTACTATGTCAATACATAATAAAATAAGTACAATGTACGTATTGTTCATATTGTATTGCAAAACACTTTTGCTGCTATTGAGGTGGGATACAGGTAAGGTTAGTGACAGGTTTGGTGGTATGGGTAGGTTTAAGGGTGGGTTAAGGTGCAATGGATGGTTCAACATTGAAACTATAAATATAAATATAATTACAGAAATTAATTACAGATGTAATTACAAGCAGGTATTTTTTAAATACAAGTACAATGTAAAAACATGTATGTAAACACAATAATTGCATTGTATCAAATGATTCATTTAAATGTAAGTACATAGTAGTTAAGGCCACCTAATGTAAAGTGGGGCCTGTTTTTCATTTTAGTACAAAAAAAGGCATTAGATAGCAGCAACACTTTATCGTATGGAGAAATTTAATGTTGATTCATTTAAATGTAAGTACATAGTAGTTAAGGCCACCTAATGTAAAGTGGGGCCTGTTTTTCATTTTAGTACAAAAAAAAGGCATTAGATAGCAGCAACACTTTATCGTATGGAGAAATTTAATGCTGTTAAACATTTTTAAATTATACTAGTTATCGCCTTAACTCTGGTAGCCCTAAAATTACTAAAGCTAAAATTAAAACTAACAATAAATATAACCATATATTTTTATAAATTCAACTAAACTGAAATAACAAACTGAAAATAATGTAATTTAAAAAAATCTGCATATTTTATTGCATATGACATAAGTTGATATGAAAAAAACTTAAATATGTAAAAATCAGGCTATTTTCCAAACTAACCTGTACCCAGGAAGAGCACCTCATAGTTGCCATCGGCTGCAGTCACCTGGTCCACAGTGATAGTGGTGAACTCATAGTCCACGTTGGTCCTGACCACCAGGGGGCGCTTGTGCACCGGATACACAGTGTTGTACATGGTGGGATGGTTCCGCATGAAGTTGATGACCTCATCCGGGTAGTCTTTCGTGGACTTCATGTTAGGGGTAAAAGTTCCACCAGGACACTAGCAAAAATGGGTAAAGGGGACCAACCTTAGCCAATGAGATTCTAAATGGGTAGATCTAAAGGCTAAACCCCACTTATAATTTGTACTTTCAGCTTGGTTTATAGCTTGGTAAAGTTCAAGCTTGTTTTTTTTAACCTTCATCAGTGGGTTTAGATTAATATTTCTATATCAGTATGCCAATAATTTGTCTAATTATTGGTAGTCTGGTTCATAAGAGGGTGAAACTCACTGTTCCTGGACGAGGGTAGGGGATTTTTCCAGTGTAGGCCACCCACTGATAATTGGGACCTTCTTTGTGGGCAAAAGGTCCATTGAACACCATCCGAATGTCCGCCATGGAGTAGACGCAGACCGCTGAGCCTTTAAATACAGAGCTGGGGGGAAAATATGACAGTTTTTGTTATAAAGCTCATATATAGAACTATTAATACATAAATTGTTTAAAAGTGTACATGGAAAAAAGCAGATGCAAATGCAGTGGACAACTGCCCAAGCTAAACAAGCCCTTCCAGTGTTTACTACAGCTTCCAGACGGAGGAAGACCTTGTCTAGTATATTCAAACTCACCCAGACACAGAGAAGACCCCATAGATGACGGGATTTTTAGTGTCCTGCGTGGGCTGTATGTACACATCCCCTAAAAGACACAAACACAGAGGAGCATTGCAGTGACAAAGCTGGAGAACACTTTGCTAATATTTGCAGTGCATAAATCAAGCGCATTTAATGAATCTTGGGACCAACTTTCTGTGACTGAGTTTCTCACTGCATTTCACTCACCATCTCTGAAGTAATGAGAATTTATAGTCAATTTGTCCTTTTTTTTAACAATAGCAACACTGCAATCTACAAAACACACAAATTGCTTTTAACATTTTAAAAATAGAGATAGCAGTTGGGTAAATAAGAGAGTAAACTGGACAGTAAATAATGTGAAAGAGACAGCCAGTTTTCAGAGAAAAGACATTGCATGTCATCACTATTATGAAACTTGCTGAGCTGGCTTGCATAAACACTTATGTGTGCATATGAGTGTTTGTGCGTGTAAGGGAATAAGTGAGTGTGTTTAAGGACCGCTGAAGTGCTCCTCAGGGAGAACTCATAGGATATTAAGGATGAGGATAGCAAAGCATAGGGTTCGTATTGTACACACACATCCTGCCAACCATTATATCTGAGTATAAGCTGTATGTATAGTGCAGGTGAAGCATCATGTGTATATGGATCAAAGACATGGGCTTATAAGACAACTGAAAATTCATTCATAACTCATTCACAGTGCTAGAAACTCATGATCTTATGAATGAAAAAAGGCAGTTGTAGAATAGTTAATGCACATGTTCCAGATACACTGAGGAGTTCATGTCGGAGATGCAGGTTCAAATTCAGTCTGCAATAAGTCCCATCCCCTTATTTTTCTTATGCGTTCAACTAATAACACTTTAAGGACTCTCTTTTGCCTGTGCCAATGCATTTGGCAACCTGAGGCAAATTTCCTCTCCTTTTCTCCTTCACAACAGGAGAACTGCAGTTAATGGTGTATATCTAAGGATCTTCAACAAGGATGAACACATACTTTTAAAATGACATCTTTACAGCCTTTTTTTTTTTTTTAACAAACATTTGTCCATTTGGGACGAATTTGCCAAATTCTTAACATCTTCCAACTGTTCGAACTCCCGTAAATGCAAAGCCAGAGACAGTCACATAGCAGATGCATAGAATCTATGTTAAAATCTACACAATTATTCTCAATAATACTGAACAGAAAAGGCAGAAAATTTCATTTAAAACATAAAACAGCATTTATAAACAACTTATGTGACCTACTTCAAAATGCAACAATCTACAATAGAAAATAATATAGGATGGTATTTGATTTGTTATGCATCAAGAATTCATTAGATTGCTAAAACGCATGCTATGATATTAATGGTCAAAATTATTTTTCCCCACCCATGTGACCTTATAGAGAAAATCAATTATGTACTCACGAATCAGGCATAATACGAGCAGAAACATGTATTCAGAAAGTAAACTACTATTTTTTATTTTTTAATCAGCAAGGATGCATTAAATTGATCAAAAGTGACAGTAAAGATATTTATAATTTCACACATACTGTATGTACATATATAAGCAGCACAACGGTTGAGCAGCAAATGATATTAGAATAATTTCTGAAGGATCATGTGACACTGAAGACTGGAATAATGATGCTGAAAATTCAGCTTCGCATCTCAGGAATACATTACATTTTAAAATATATTAAAATAGAAAACAGTTCTTTTTAATTGCAATAATATTTCACAATAATTAGTTTTTACTGTATCATTCTATCAAATAAAATACTTCTTATTGACCCCAAACTTTGAAATAGTGGTGTATATATAAGAGATCTAATTTCCAAATAATATAAATGTGTAATTATGATCATTCTGACTACTACTATGACACAGTGTCGTTAAACTCCATCTGTATTATAATAAAAGCTTAATCCTGTTCATTACTAGACCGCCACAACTCACGATGAACTACAGCTTTATTGCCTTATTAAAAATGCCTGGATATCCCTCCTTTAACACACACACACCTATATCCTCACCTCGCCATAAGCCTGTGTAAACATCCTCCCCACTAATAAAGAGCCAAACATGTTTATAAGTGTTGAGCGACTGTGCTCGGGAGCCCAAAACTGCTCTTTTAATATGAGCAACAGCAATAAATTCCAGCATGATCATAGTCCACCGTTTCCCTACATCACTGGGGCCAATTAGTCTGGAAATGACTGTAAGTGCGAGAGAGACCCTTAGTGGACCCGGCATTCCTGTCAGTCCACCTGATCCGTCCACAGGGCATGGCCTTCTCTCTGGACGTCATCCGAACTCCCTTCAAGTCTCTCCACAGCTCATGGCACATCTCCCACACCTTCAGCCTTCTCAAAAGAGCCTTTTGTTCAGAAAAAGAGGGTGGATTTCTGTAACACGGCTTAGAATAAGCTATTATCCATCTCAGCGGGGATCGGGGGCGGGGATCTTGTGCCATATGGCAGGGAGGGCGAGGTACGTCACCTGGCCCGGTGTAAATGCAGACCTGGAGGCCCCCGTTAGGGGATCCAGGATGTTGTGGGTGGATGGAGGGTTTGCATGTGGTTTTGTAGTAGGGTGTGGGCGACATTGGACAGGGCCACTGAAACCTGACTAACCCAGAGAGGATCTTTCTCGTTCACACACAGCTAAAGCGATCCTTGACTGGCCTCCGGCCAAAGCAAACCACTTTAAGAGCCGAGATGGGGCCTTTCAACTGACGACTTTATCTGTTGGAGATGAACAGAGTGAGACAGAAATGGAGACTTACTGAGCTCGTCGAAATGCGTTTCAATTCCATCAGCTCCTGGGACCGAGCAGATAAGACGGGCTTTCAGGAAGGTGCTCCACTTGTTGACCAAGCAGCAGTGACCGCCGTCATCGTTCTGTAAACACACACACGTTGAGAGCCATCGGTTTGAGTCGAAATCAAAGAGAGGTGGAATAGCTGCATTTAATTCATGGCAAGCCCCTCCGCAGCGGGAGAGAGAGGAACAAACAGTCAGGAAAAGTTAGCTGTGAGAAGACAAGATTGCAAATAGTGTCTCGTCTGATTCACAAAACACACCCATCTGGTCTGATGGCCAGCCAAATTTCAGGGAGAGGTGGTTGAGGAATCCTGATTTATCATCTGACTTCAATCACAACATACTCGTTTGGAGGTATGAAGGGAAGTTTCACCCCAAAATAAAAAAGCTGTAATTACTTATTCCTCATCTTGTTGTTCCAAACCAGCTTCGCTTACTTACTTCCGTGGAACACATATATTTTCCCATACAACTGTAATACAGTAAATGGGGACTGGAGCTTTTAAGCTTCAAAAAGGACATAAAAACACCATAAAAGCATCAAAGTAGTCTGTAAAATAGATGTGTCAGAGACCAGATTCACAAAAATTGTAAGAAAGACGTTAAGACATTTCTTAAGATACATTCTAAGAAGTTTGTACAAGACTGTTTCTAATAAGTACAACTCTTGAAAAAAACTTTTCCAAACTTTCAGATTGTATGCTGGGTCTTGTCAAAGATGTGAAAAAATAAAAAATAAAATAAAAAAACATTTTAAAATAACTTTTTGGTTTCTAGCACATTACATAATATCCATAATAAGAGTGCAAACTGTTTTTGTTGCAACAGGCTTGATGGGAATCAATAACTTCATTAGACATCTTATTTTTGTGGATTTACCTGTAAAGGGATACAGTAGTTCACCCAAAAATGAAAATGCTTTTATCATTTACTCACCCTTAAAGTTGTTTTAACCCTGTATAAGTTTATTTCTTCTGTTGAACAAAAAAAGAAGAAAAAGAAGAAGAAAAAAAAGATGATTGTCCCCATTGACTTCCATAGTATTTTTTCCATACTATGGAAGTCAATGGGGACCATCAACTGTTTGGTTACCTATATTCTTCAAAATGTCTTCTTATGTGTTCAACAGAAAAAATAAACTCATACAGGTTTGGAATAACCTGAGGGTGAGTAAATGATGGCAGAATTTTCATTTTTGGGTAAACTATCCCTTTAAGACAAGTTGGAGGTTAACATAACTTTCGGGGGTTTTTACAATGATTTTTAAGAGCAACTTTTTTTCAGGCATTCATATTCGTAAGTTTTGTCTTTAAGAAATGTTTTTGGGAATAGAACATATTCTTAATTTCATTCTTAAATTACAAAATAATAAGAAAAAAGCAGTCAGGAAGAATTTTATTCTTAAGAATGTTTTGTGAATCAGTCCTATTTGTGAACGAATCATTCAGACTGGTTTTGTGGGATCAACTAATTCACAGAAAAGATCAAAAGAACAATTAAATCATAAACTGGATTCGCTACTTCTCTCAAGACCATGCAAAGTAGAGCTAGGACTAATATTTTCATTTTCATCAACAGCTTACATTTTGTATGACTTCAACAGACTTGGAATATAATCGAAGAATAAAGGAAAATCCACAATTTGTTTAATGCTTTATACCATTTTGGAGCTTGACATTCCCAGTCCTCACTGACATTAATTCAAAATCACCCTTTGTGCTCCCCAGAAGAAAGCAAGTCATACTTTTTGGGGAATGACATGAGTAAATGAAGAAATTTCCACTTTTGGGTGAACTACCTCTTTAACGGATGCAGCTAAATGAGTTATATACGACAAACTGTATACATGATATGAATGATCATACCCCAGGCTCTCTCTGCGTGTTTCATCTTTGATCGCATGACTCATTGTTATTAATAGAAGCTAAAGATCTTTGTGAGAGAGGGTGGATGGTGACCAGATGGGTTCAGATGTGAGATGCAGAATGGCTGGTTCTCCGGAGGGTGATCCATAAAGTCCTGAGCACAGGGGTGTGTTTGCGTGATAGGTCACCACATGACCCCGACTCATAAACAAAGACCTGGGGGGGCTGCACGACAGAGACCACGCACTCATATAAACACACCCGTAAACACAAAACAGAAAGCGGATAAACACAAAAACCCAGCCACCCACACAAACACACATGCAATGTCATATACCACCATGTGGTTCCACATATGAAACAGCTCAATAAACACATGCATGTTACAAAAAATACACAAGCACAAACCCATTCATGAAGACACACAAAACGTTTGCACTGTATATATTCTAACATTCAAAATACTTTTTTATTCTGTAAGAATGCACTGAATCCATCAAAAGCAACAGTAAAAAATTATGTTAAGAAAAATGTGTATTTCAAATAATTTCTGTTTTGACTTTCTATTCATCAAAGACACCCTGAAAAATGTATCATGGCTTTCACAAAAATATTAAGCATCACAATATTCAATACTGATACTGGCTGCTGAAAATTCAGCTTTGCCATCACATGAATAAATTACATTTGAAAATATATTTAAATAGAAACCAATTACTTTACATTGCAATAACATTGGACAATATTACTTTTTTTACTGTATTTTTCTGAAAAAATATTATTGACTCCAAACTTTTGAATGGTGGTTCCTGCCATCGACTATGGTTGTTTTATTAATCTATTTACAATTACCTTAATCCTAGCCAAGATATTGAGTTAAAATGACTATTATAAGGCTTCAAATTATTTATTATGTAGCTCATTTACAGTCACATGAACTAATTATGATGCTTTTTTGCCCATTTTGAAACTTGACATTGTAAAACAAATTTGAAAACATCTTTAAAACATAAACTAGCCATTATCCAAACTCTATACATGCTGCATTTTAGCTTAAAAATTAAAAAAATTTTGATCCATTTATGTGGGTTTTGTATGGTTTAACGACGTTTGTAAGGAACTTTTCAGAATGTATCCCTCCAAGTACAGCTAAACACAAACACACCCACAAGCATTACATTAGGCCCAAGAAGATGCACCACAAACCCCTGAGTTTACCCCTGTGGCTCAAGCCTGCCGTTCCATGTTTGTTTTCATTGCCCTGCTCAATTTGCAGTTGTGGTCTGGCGCTATTTTCATTACGAACTTGTGGTTAAGCTCCACGCTCGGGACAAATCGCTGTGGTGCTAGTGAATAAGCCATCTTTTCCATTGCATGCTCTGGTGAAGAAACTCTGTCATACGCAGAACGGCTGACCTGACAGGTCAAAAGGTCACAGGTTCAGGGGTCACATGGATAGAGAGACGTATTGTAAGCAGGGAGGTCAAATATGTGTGGATTTCGGCACGTCAGCGGCAAGCAAACAGTAATGGCACAGTCAAGTATCCACAAACTAAGGCTCGCTCGCTCTCGGCTGTAGCCGGAATCTCTTTCAGAAATGCTGAACGGTACGGAATGTCTCAAAATTTGGCTCATATTTATATTTTAGGTCAGAGATTTTAGCTCACCAGGCAGATTCGGCCGATGCGTGACTGTGATTTGGGGCTCTGGCCCATCTCAGAAGACTTCTCACGGAAGAAAAAGTAGAGTTTGTCATCGTTTTTTTCGTTGCTGTCAGGGATGAGGTGCACACGGACAAATGAGGGGTCTAAGAAAAAAAGGGAAAGAGGGAGAGAAAACGCAAATGTAATTTTTCATTTTGTACAATTAAAAATCTACCAGCCTGAGAAATTACCTGAAATAATTAGGACTATTTAAGTGATCTGCATAAAGGTGAAAATGGAAAATTAAAAATAGAGAAAAAAAAAACTGAACATATCCATATGCACAGAACTGAATTGAGATAAATTGCCCATCTTTTTGATCATTAGATGAATGGAAAAGTGTCACCTAATTTACCTGAACTCTAGGTTACAATATATAAAATAATATAAATATATAAACACCCAAACCCATATACTAAAACCTAAACTAAACTAAACAAAAAATTAAATTAAATTTATATTAAATTAAGTTAAAATAAAATAAAAATTCAATTCAATTAAAACTAAAATTTTATTAAATTAAACATAAAAATTTAATTAAATTAAACCTAAAAATGAAATGAAATGAAATGAAATGAAATGAAATGCATTCATATCCACTTATTTACCATTTAGCCATCTTGAGTTGTATTGGTCAGTGCGCATGACTGCATTTTTCCCCAAAGTTCGGAAAATAGCAGAGTCTGTTCCCATGAAATCAATATACACCCCTGCATACAGTTCTCCATCTAAGAGTAACAAAAACAGAAAGATACAAAGAGAAAGTCAGAATGTAAGTATCTGTGAATGTGAAAGAAATAAACATTTGATTTATAAGCTTTTATTTTTCATAATGAAACATCAGCCACACCCATGATGATGGATTATTGCCAGGAGATCCATCAAGGCACAGAAAAAGAACATTTAACTGATCAAATGCTCAACTTACAGTGAAATTACAGAGACGATCAGTCGAGAGAATGATTTTTTCGTAAGTATATATATATATATATTTTAAAATTTGATTAATAATTCTTTGATTAAAAATTCTTATTATTATTATTTTCAACAATAATACGTTAATTATGTATATGTTAAGAATTTGACACTAACACTGCACAACGATATAAAGCTTGGCTTGGTGGCAACTGCCAACTTACATTACACACTGCACAAGATTGATGCCCACTGGGTCTCATATGCGCTGGTCATTATGCATGTGCATGTGAGGAGTTATTATTGCCTCTGGAGGAATTTGTTCCTTGTTAAGTAGTGTGGAGGTCAAGTGTGTGTGTATGTGTGTGTGTGAGTGTGCAGAACCCAGTTGCAGGCCATTTGAGCAGGTGTCTCAGCGTGTAGTTGGCAGAGGCCACGGCTAGGCGGAGCGCTGTCATGAGCAGCTCTCATGATTAATTCCCTCTCGGAGGAATCCAGAACACAGGGCCTGCCCGTTTTTGCCCACACTTGCTTCTGTGTACAGCGGGCGATACGAGTTCAATCGGAGGGGTTTGTAGAGGTAACATGCTGGATGTAGAATGAGTTTGTTGACAGTCTATTTGCTCTGCCCAGTGGCGGTTTTTCAGATGGCATATCAAAACTGTTGATTCTTAGGGGAAGTCTAGGTGCCAACCTGTCAGAACGCCTTGTAAATTCAACCAAACAACTCTAATATATGAGGTGGTAGTTAAATACAACCAGACAGGCAAGCACTAAAGTGTTCTTTCGACGAATAGCATGCCAAATTGTTTGCAAAAGCTTCCTTGTCATGTTTGTTTGTGGCTTTTAATGTCGCACTTAGTGTAAGACTGTGATAAATTGTTTTACTGGCTTAGCTAAGTGGTTTTGCTAGTTGTGGGCTTTGCTAAGCTGTGCTGATTAGATGGTTTAGCCGGTTGTTTTCCTAGTCAAGGGTTTTGCTGAATTACATGCTGTGTAAGCCCTGCTAAATTGGGGCTTTGTGTTGTTCTTTGGACTCGGCTGATGACGTGCTAGTTTGGGGATTGTTTAGTCAGGAAAAAAGCTACAACAGATTTACAACAAATTACTCACAAAATACAGTAGATTTATAAATCCTAACAAACGTACACTAAAAAACGCTGGGTTGTTTTTTCAACCCAAATGCTGGGTTGAGACCGCTGGGTAAGGACGTTGGGTTGTTTTAACCCAATTTTGGGTTGAAAATTGGTCTTGATCAATAACTGGGTTGGGAACGCGGACGTGAGAGAGAGCACGCACGTCACGTTAACATCGGACGTATCTCGACGACACCAGTGCGAGAAGCCGCCATTTTCTCAGCATCTTCAGATGGAAGCGAGTGCGAGTGAAAGACGGTTTATGGTAAGTAAAGATTAAAAATGTAAAGTCATCATTCATTGTTTGAGTCCGGTAGTATCTTGAGATTTCATCAAGGCAGAAATATTCTGAAAAGAGCTTATATTGAAAAATTTGCATGTTAAATTTCAGACATGTTGAGCTTTGTGTCTTCATTGTGTCCGCGCCGGGAGTTAATGACACAGAAGCCTGCTTGTGTAAGAAGGTGATTTTCTCCGCTTCTTCAGAAGAGAGGGAAAGACGGTTAAGGCAAGTAAAGTTCATAATTCCATCATGTTATCAATTTTATTTTTTTACTAAGAGTAAAAGAATGTTTGTTGTTTTTGTAGATGTTGAAAGCCAGAGACATAGGAGAGCATCATTCTTTTGAGACTGATGTGAGTTATTTTTTAGAAAATAAATGTTTCTTGCTGTGCTGATGGGGCTTCTTCATGACTACATCAATTATGCTAAAGAGATCATGAACATTGGCAGCGATGCCTGATCTGTATTCATGGACTATGAAACAAACTAAGTTTGTAAAAAACAAAATGTTAAATGCTTCTTCTGTGTTGTTGTTCAGTAGAAATGGAGTTTACACTGTCATTCATTCACATGCTCACATTCTTTTACATAAATGTTATAATATCAGTGTTAATGTTGTGGTTTATTTACAACCAAGAGCTTGTAACACTCCAAAGAGAAAGGAAAAATTTAAATCGCGTCATATGACCCCTTTAAAAGTTATATTCAACGAATGTTCAACGCTTAATTTATAAACTCTGTAGCTGTTAATGCCATACTTTTCTGCATTTCTTCTTACATGCATGTTACTTTTGACTGTTTTCTCTTGTTTTAAATAAATATTTACCTTTTGATAGTCATTCTGTGTGTGTAAAAGTGATTTTAAAATGAACAAGATTTGTAGGTTTAATGTCTAGCTCGATTTGGGTTCATTTTAGCCTAGCAGTGTAGTAATTTTAAACCATAAAAAAGCAACCCAGCATGCTGGGTCAAACATAATAACCTAACTTGTTGGGTTAAAACAACCCAGCGCTGGGTTCGTCCCTTTTTGACCCAGCGCTGGGTTGCCAAAATAACCCAAATTGGGTTGTTTTTAACCCAGCCGTTTTTAGAGTGTATGGTTTTAAAATTGTCTAGAGGTAACATTCTTTGACATACAAATACACAGATGCAAATGTTTTGCTAACGTGTTATTTTTCAGGTTGCTAGCTAAACACGTTTTAAAGAATAAGACTGTTTGCACTTATGCACTTCTGCAAATCTAAGAATGCAACACATACTTGCAATGATGAGCAAAATCAAGCTTATGTAGCCAGCAGAACCTACATTCATAAACTTGCATGTGTTCCTATCTAGGGCTGCATAATTTTTTTGGGAAAAAAGAATGAATTGGGAAAAAAAGAATGACTAATAATAATAATAATAATGATAATCATTATTATCATTAAATGTTAATAAAATAGTAAATATTGCTATTTTAATACTGTAAAATATTTAATAAAAATTTAACTTTAAGAATTTCATTTTACAGTACAGCTGTAAAACTAAAATATTAATATTTATGGCTGTCTGAATTTTTTTCATTTTCAAGTGTTAAACCATCAAGCTTTTATTTTGGCAGAGTTGACAGTTTCTCTGTTAAAATGGAACATAGTTAACCTCTCTAAATTTAAAAAGATTTTTTTGCCTCAAACACTATTCTGAAACGACCCGTTACCAATGATCTATAAACCGTCGGGTTTGCTAGTGCATGACGACTCGCAGTGAGAAGCATCATTAGAAGGCTTGTTAGAAAACTCGCTGGTTGTGCGCTTGGTTGATTCGCATGTTTCTATATAAAAGGCTTTTACTGCCGTCTGAGTTCTCCATTACGAGTTACTCCGAAATCATGGTTTGGACTTTTCCAATACACACAACCAATAATGCAGTGATTTCTCCATTTAATTCAATTTAATTGTCACTAAGTCAAGAAATTTACCATCTCATGAGAAAATTGTTTCTAAGGCGTGCAGGAAAAGCCAGTCGCTTTTTTGGGCAATAGCTGTGCAATAAGTCTTCTAAAAAATGTTGAGTTGCTTTGAGTAGATACTAAAGAGAATGCTCATAAGGATAAAAATTGCTGTTTTTTTAGTAGTAAAAGACTGCACAATATGGCTGTATGCAATATGTTTTCACAGTTTTGAATGGAATCGCTGAAAGGACTTACTAATCAATGCAGAGACGCTGTTCAGTTTGGGATCGGGCACTTTCTCCATTTAATTCAATTTAATTGTCACTAAGTCAAGAAATTTACCATCTCATGAGAAAATTGTTTCTAAGGCGTGCAGGAAAAGCCAGTCGCTTTTTTGGGCAATAGCTGTGCAATAAGTCTTCTAAAAAATGTTGAGTTGCTTTGAGTAGACACTAAAGAGAATGCTCATAAGGATACAAATTGCTGTTTTTTTAGTAGTAAAAGACTGCACAATATGGCTGTATGCAATATGTTTTCACAGCTTTGAATGGAATCGCTGAAAGGACTTACTAATCAATGCAGAGACGCTGTTCAGTTTGGGATCATATGGGCACTTTCCCTTCCCAGAATCCTCCTTGCCAGGCTCCAGATGGAAGATGTATTCCTGAAAGGGAAATTGAAAGCAAAGATTAGCCCCCTCTGTCTTACAGTCAATAATTCTGTAGAAATGCTTTTGCATATGTCCTCAAATCCCTATAAAACATGACACGGATTTAGTTAGGTTAGGCGTGTGACGGCAAAGACTATGATGCACAGGTGGAAAGAGAAAAGCAATAGTGCAAAATTAAATCATCTCAAAGACAGATCTCTGAATACAATGTGCAGATAGAAAGTTTCACTATTCAAACTTTTCTGCTCTAGTACTAGTAGCCTGCTAACACCTGTCTAATCCTGCATCGTGAGCGTGGCGGAATGGCTTACTGACACCGGCCCATCCCAGAATCCCTCAGGCATGATGTAGAAACACTGACTGACAGGTATTTGAATGTGCGATTTAGGAACTGCCTCGAGCGTGTGCTGACATGCCCCGAAAACTCACCATGAGCCAGATCCATAGCTTTCTAACCCCAAATTTTCCTTTACAGTCACAGGAGGAGATGGAGGAGTGCAGGACATTTCTAATCTTATCTATCAACATTCATTTAAAGGAGAGCGGAACAATATTCAGTTGTCCAGCATTAACAGATTCCCTTTCACCCGTTATTAAAATCAACACTGACACTGGCAGTTCCTGCAGGGTTGCCTTAAATTAGAAACGTAAAATTTGCAACAGACACCGTATATTCTTCTGTTTGACACAGTTGATATGGGGCATTGGATGGAAATTATAGTGTGCTACAAAAACTGCTCATTTTGTGAGAATTATCTAAGTTTTCAAGTTTGGGCTTGCCATGAATTCATGCCAAATTTTGTTGTACTTGTTTCTCTGATGATTTTTCTTCCCCCCACTATGTTGTTGTATTTATACATATAAAAATGAAAGTATTAAATAAATCTAAATGAATAAATATTAATTTGTATGAATCATTTTCATTAATAAGGGAATTGATTAGATTTGTTTCCTTTTTTACAACTCACATTTTTATTTATTTATTTTTATTTAATAAATTGATTTCCTAATATAAAAATATATATATATTTTTGGGTTATTTATATTTCTAATAACCAACTGGATGCTAACCAGTCAGGTTTCGGGAGTGGCCATTCAACTGAGACTGCACTACTGTCAGTCACTGAAGCAGATTTTGAAAGCTGATTTCAAACCATCAGTTCTTATCCTGCTGGATCTATCTGCCGCTTTTGACACTGTGAATCATCAGATCCTCTTGTCCACCCTCTCATCACTGGGCATCACAGGGATTCCACTTCGCTGGGTTGAATCCTGTCTTGCAGGTAGGTCTTTCATGGTGGCCTGGGGAGGGGAGCTATCCAAAGCACATCAACTAGTCACTGGGGTACCTCAGGGATCAGTTCTTAGACCCCTCCTTTTCACTATTTACACTATATCACTGGGACCCATCATACAGGCACATGGTTTCTCCTACCATTGCTATGCTGATGACACACAGCTCTTTCATTTCAACCAGATGATCCAACAATAGCTGCACGGATCTCAGGCTGCCTGGCGGACATCTCGGCATGGATGAAAGAACATCACCTCCAGCTCAACCTGGCAAAGACTGAGCTTCTTGCTACCCCTGCCACTCCAACTCTACAGCATGATTTCACCATCCAGCTAGGTTCTTCTACAATTACCCCATCAACTTCGGTCAGAAATCTTGGTGTAATCTTCGATGACCAGCTGACCTTCAAAGACCACATTGCAAAGACCGCTCGATCTTGCAGGTTTGCATTGCACAACATCAGAAAGATCAGGCCCTTTCTAACGGAGCATGCTGCACAACTTCTTGTCCAGGCCCTTGTCATTTCTAGGCTGGACTACTGCAATGCTCTTCTGGCTGGACTTCCATCAAGCACAATCAAACCTCTACAAATGACTCAGAATGCAGCGGCACGACAGGACTTCAATGAGCCCAAAAGAGCCCATGTTACACCTCTCTTTATCTCCTTGCACTGGCTACCGGTTGCGGCTCGAATCAAGTTCAAGACATTGATGCTTGCATATAGAACAGCCACAGGCTCAGCACCCACCTACTTCCACTCCCTACTACGAATCTACATCCCCTCCAGAAGTCTGAGATCCACTAGTGAGCGACGCCTCGTGGTACCATCACAGAGAGGCTCAAAATCACTTTCCAGAACATTCTCGTTCACCATTCCTGGCTGGTGGAACGATCTTCCTACCCTGCCCCTCCAACTCTACAGCATGATTTCACCATCCAGCTAGGTTCATCAACAATTACCCCATCATGTTCGGTCAGAAATCTTGGTGTAATCTTTGATGACCAGCTGACTTTCAAAGACCACATTGCAAAAACTGCTCCATCTTGCAGGTTTGCATTGTACAACATCAGAAAGTTCAGGTCCTTCCTAACGGAGAATGCTGCACAACTTCTTGTTCAGGCCCTTGTCATTTCTATGCTGGACTACTGCAATGCTCTTTTGGCTGAACTTCCATCATACACAAACCTCTACAAATGATTCCGAATGCAGCGGCACGACTGGTCTTCAACAAGCCCAAAAGGGCCCACATCACACCCCTTTTCATCTCCCTGCACTGGCTACCGGTTACAGCTCGCATCAAGTTCAAGACATTGATGCTTGCATATAGAACAGCCACAGGCACAGCACTACTTCCACTCACTCTTAAGAATCTACATCACCTCCAGAAGTCTGAGATCTATAAGTGAGCAACACCTTGTGGTACCATCACAGAGAGGCACAAAATCCTTAAAAAACAAGTTTCTGGCTGGTGGAATGGTCTTCTCATCACCATCTGGAATGCTGAATCCCTGACAATTTTCAAGCGACAGCTGAAAACTCATCTCCATCATCACCATTCGACGTCATCCTAAAACTGAATAAAAAAAAACAACAAAACTTTGCTTTCTCTTTTCTTAATCCCCCCCGTCTAGCTTGTACTAATCTGAACAATGCCTGAAACTTTGTATTATGAGCACTTTTTTATTTGCCTCTTTATGAATCTCTTGTTGTATTGCTCAATTGTAAGTTGCTTTGGATAAAAGCATCTGCTAAATGAATAAATGTAAATGTAAATATATAAAACAATTTAAATAAAAAGTAAATAAATCTATATTGTAATTTGAACTAGTAATACATTTTAGAATTGGTGCCCCATGAGCTGAAATCGAACAATAAAACACACTTAAACTGGGTTTAAATGATGCTAATAAACCATATTCTCACATTTTAACTTAAAAAAGGCCCATTTCTGCAGTGGTAGTGCGGTTAGATCGTTTAGTCAACAAAAGTGTAGTGTAAGACTTAAGTCTTTACTCTGATGCTTAAACCTACAGTATTGTACTTGGAAGGAGCTGAGGTCATGAGAAGGTTAAGCGCTTCTTCCTGTGATGTGAAATGTAGGACGGCTGAAGTATTTGAGTAATGTTTAGCTGTGTAGGTCTATTATTTCCTCTGCTTCTTTGTGTTTGGTAGAGCCGACTTGTGTTTGCTCTGGATCAACTGCCTGAAAGTTTAGCATTCACTCCTTTGAGGGCATGAACGTTGAGGTGGGTGATCAAAATAAAACCAAGACAGTTACGTATTGCAAGTTAGTTATTTATAAAGAAACTGCAATAGTACCAGAAAAAAAACACTTTTTCGGAGTATGTAATGTTCCATTGCAAAATCTTGCAAATTAACAATTAACTAAGCTCAGAAGGTAGTTTTGCGGGTTGAACTACAAAGAGAGAAACATTCAACAAGCTAAGACATTACAGAAGAACAGAACTTAAAAATAGATCAGCCAACAGAGGTTAACTATGAAGACATTAAAACTAAAAGAAAGTGAAGACTTCAACGCACAAAAAACAAGATGTGAGACACAGAACAAAGCTTTTAAATAAAACATGTTAGAAAGACAAGACAAAGAGTTAACAAAAAACATCCAGACATCAGCCACAGATGAGGTGGAGCAAGAAAGACACAGAGGAACGAAGAGCATGCAGGTTATGCATCTTTAGACGCAAGGAGAGCCAACAGGCTCACTGCAGACGTCCAGATCCGTGTCCCACCTGTAGTCCAGTCTCATCAAACACTGTTTCAGGTTCAGCTGCACGACTAGTTCTTCCTCTGGTCTGGGGCATCTGGAGATGCATGGCGGTCTAAAACAGAACATAGTCACATGATCCATGATGTTACTCACTTACCAAGCACAGTTGCCCCTTTCAAAAAATAAGAGGACAAGTTCAGCTAGGCACTTGGGTGACCTTTAACACTCAGAGAAAACAATAATTATTACATGTACGTGTATGTGTGTGTATCTATGAATGCTTTTGCAAGTGAAACAGCAGCTCTGTTCCAAAACCTAATGAGCTAAAAAAAAAAAAGAGAAAAATTAAAGGCATCACTGCAAGTATCCATCACAGTAAAAGAAATCCCAGCATGCACTGCACAGAGCTTAATGCATGATGAAAAAATACATACATAAACACACACAAAAACATTTTATATGATACACATTAATTTTTTTTCTTTCACACATACACCTCATTTCACATGTGTGTGCAATCATTTCTCACCAATTTTTAGCTTGTTTTTATCATTTTCACATTTATGTGAAATATTTAATACTTTTACATCTATTTAATACTGTTTATATTTAATTTTAACATACTTTTTGTATGTTAAATTGTATTATTTTACATACACAATTAAATTAGTACAGTATATAAAATAATATTAATAAATATTTAAAAAATTTATATATAAAATACAAATATAAATGAGTAATATTTATACATTTTATTAATATGACAATTGCTTAGATTTGTCTCCTTGTATTCCACCATTCTATCGTTTACGTTTATATTTAATACTTTTATTATAATATACTTTTATTATAAATGAACTATTTTACACAGTATTTGTGGATTTTTCTTAATTTTATGCTTTGCTTACTGTATTGTTTGTGTTCATTATCACTTCAGTAAGGATGTTACTTTGGTAGTAGGGGAAGTTGACTCCTGCAACATAAACCAGCCTAAGGTGGTTTAAGTTGGTCTAGCTGGTCTCCCAGTCTCTAAAACCCCTCTAAAACCGGCAAAACAGACCTGGTTTACTGCACTGTTTTTTAAGCATGGTCATCAAATTGCTCACTAGGTTGCAGAGTTAGTGTGTGAAAGATATCAGGCTCTACAGATATCTTGAAGTGTAAAGCAAAACTCATCTGGGATTGTGGTGTCATGTGTTCGTGCAGATGCTTATCGTAGCAGATGCTGTCGGATGGTTTGACCATGATGAGTTGCACAGCCGGCTCTCGGAAAACCCCCAAAAAATCAACATTGAGAGTCAGCACGTCTGCTGCGGCCACAGGTGTTTCTTTCAACATACTGTCTTGGGTAGAGTCTGAATGAAAAGACTGGGCTAGCACGCAAAAGACCTGCTGAAGTCGTCCACATCTGGATGTCTTTGGATTAATGTGCGTCTGTATGTGTAAGACGTGATGTGTGTCGTGCTCATTGGGACAGACTTTGAGATGTTTGCCTGACTGGAGGACTTTGTGGACGCAGTCTGTGACCCAGGTTTCCTGTCTAGAAAGAGCTGGGTGTTAAGGGGTATGATATCACCTCTCAGCTCTTATAGAAACATTTACACGGGGAGGGCACAGAAAGGATTTGTGCCAGTCCTGGGAAATGTTGAGGAAATTCATTATTATGGTGAGCTACAGACCACCAGCACCATACTGAGACGCTATAATGGGAGCTCCCATAGCATAACACCCTACATAATACAGATCTCAGACTTGAAACTAGGAAAATATAGGAATAATTCTGTAATTATTTACTCACTCTCGTGTTATTCTAAACCCATATGACTTTCCATACGACGGCATTTAATGCTGGTCTTTCCCCCCACCCCCTCACCATGTTATTAATAATATAATATAATATAATATAATATAATATAATCACCATTATTACTAGTATTATTATATTAATATAAATACTGTATTATATCAAATATTTTAAGTATATAAATAAGTATTATTAAGCATAATATTTTTTACATATATTTTCTATTTTTACTTTAAATTAATTAGTTAAATTTTTAGCATTTTGTTGCATTTTGAAAATGCTGCCTTGGCAACTAGCCAAAACAAAATAAGATGAAGTTTTTTTTTTAATATATATATTTCATTTTATTTCCGTTATCATTTATTTTACTTCAAGTTACGAAAATGGTTTTACCTGAAAATGGTTTATGGTTTTGGTTTTAGCTGTAGTTAGCTAAAGGTTTTGAATGACAAAGTTGCATTAACAATGACAGACAAATGACATTTAAATTTCTGGGTGAACTATCCCATTAAGAAATTCATAACCTGGTAAAATAATAGTAGCATTAGATTAGGTGTGATTTTATAAGCGTGTGCGTGTAAAAAAAAAAAAAAAAAAGTTGGATTCCCAACTTCCGACTTCTATTTATTCCACTTTAAACGTCCCTGGGCCGTCATTAGATAACAAGTGTTGTATTTAGAGAGACGAAAGTGCTAGCTGCACAAGCAAGGGTCCTAAAAAGGTAAAGAGGGTCCACAGTGGTCTAGCCTGGCTAGAGTGAAGAAACTCAAGCTCTTCAATTAAAGAGTAAGACTAAACAGGAGAGAGAGTTATAGCGTGCTGGGGAAGGCAGCTGTGAGGGAGAACGCCAACCAACACCTGGAGGGTTTTTAACGGTGGAGGAGGTGACACAGGGGGATGGTGAATGAGAAATCACACTTGATGAACTGTAAGAGTCGGTAATGGATTTGTTGAGAAATCTGGAAAAGAAATATCTATAAATACAGTAAGAACACCTGTGCCTCACAGGTATCCAGGTGTACCCGCTATGTTTAAGACACACCTCTCATGCCCTGCTACCCCACTCTTACCATAGGTTTGCGTCCTCTGTTGACATAAGTGCACACTGGGTTGTAGGCGCCTGTCCCGCACACGTACAAGTGTGTCCTGTTCCATGGCTCGATCAGACGGATGAAATTACCACACTCGCCCTGAGAGAGGAAACAATCACGGTAATTATTTTCACACATGTATGTGACAGACTGAACAAAAGAGCTATTAGACCAGATATAAAAAAGCTGTGAAATTGTGGCTTTTAGCTCCAGTCGGTTGGATTTTATGTTGTGTTAGCATTACATGCTACATGCTTCCACTTAACGCTAAAAAAATTTACTTTAGGCAGATGTAAATATTTGAAAATTAGTTCTACACTTCTGGGAAAACGGACCAAAACTTTGATGGCAGTATACAGAGGCTGTTTGTCCAAAAACAAGAACTGTAACAATGCCAGAAACATACTTTGCTAGTATGCAAACACAGATGCTAATGTTTGACCAATGCAATCAGCTATACGGGTAGCTAGCTATAAACATGTCAGCATTTCAAACTTAATCTTTGTTGCTCCACTTTCACTGTAGTTGACCCCAAAGAGAAAGTGGCTGTAGAAGACTGAGCAATGATAGTTTATGGTAATACTCACTATGACACAGTTGCTCTATTAATTTTGTTTTGATACACAGAGCCTTTCAAAATTTGGGGTTGGTAAGATTTTAAAAAAAGTTTTTGTAAGAAGTCTCTTATGCTCACCAAGGCTACATTTATTTGGTCAAAACTACAGTAAAATATTGTGAAATATTATTACAATAAAAAAAAATACACTTTCCTATTTTATTTTATTTTATTTTACATATTAAAATGCTATGTAATTAGCAGCCATTACTCTGCATGTCACATGATCCTTCAGAAATCATTCTAATATGCTGCTCAGCTGATTTGCTGCTCAAGAAACATTTCTTCTTATTATCATTGTTGAAAACAGTCGTGCTGCTTAATATTTTTGTGGAAATTGTGAAACATTTTTCTCAGGATTTCTTTGATGAACAGAAAAGTGTGAAAGAACAGCATTTATTTGAAATAGAAATTGTTTGTAACATTATAAATTTATTTATTGTAACTTTTGATCATTTTAATGCATCCTTGCTGAATATAAGTATCAGTATCTTGCCCCGAAATTTTGGATATCATCAACAAACATGCATTCATAGAGTATCAATAGGCAGCTAATCATGCTTTTGTATAGCTGTAATGAAAATGAAAGACTATCACCTATTTAAAAATGTATAACTTCCTGTTTTAATAGGAAATCACAGGAAAATAAGCATCCAATTATTTCCTAGGTTTTTAAACTCTGTACTGGCATTTATTTCAGCAACTTTACGTTCAATAGAGTCAAATCAGAAATGTACCCATAAAAACCTACATGAGGATTCATTTCACAGCAAGTGCATTCAACATTATTAATAATTCATGAACTGTGGTTAAAACCCATCACATCCCACAACCAAACTGACACTATGTACCATACCAGAGCACAACAAAACACCCCAAATGAAATGCAGCACCCCACAGATGTGCAGATAATCAGGTGATGCACAGTTTCTTTACCAGACCACTAAACCGCATGTCCAATTTCATATGTTCACAAATCTAGGCATTTGACTGGTTCGAGTTCGTCTCACACTGGATCTCGCATCTGTTTTTCTTCTCTGAATATGCATATGTTTTTGTGTGTGGTTTCTGACCAGGAAGGTTGAGGTTTGTAACACATATATTTGACCTCAGCACTACTCCTAAACCTGCATATCTCACTTTCACTTCATTTATATCAGCATATATTTTTTGTTGAGCTTGAGGGCTGTTGACCTGTCCCTGACCAAACAACTTTATATATGCTGTGTATTTGTAATGACATTTACAGCTTAAAATCCAAACCACATACAGATGTCACATAGATGTACTGTAGTGTTTCATAAGTGAGTGCTGGCTGGAGTTATCGAGATGAGTTGAGATGTCTAAACAAAGATATCTCGCGAGCAAATGTTAACCAACTGTAAACTGAAAAATGGGTTGTGTATATTGTTATAACACTGTCTGAAATAATTCTTGGAGGAATCAGATAACATTTAGCTCCACTTCTCTAATTTGATGCGCTGAGCGATTTTCAGGAATGCTGTTCTCAGGTTTTCATGGCCTTCCAGATCAGAGTATGTGAGCGGAGTAGAAGCAAAGACGGCACTCACGTTTGTGTCTTTGCCACTTAAAACACACTCCGTCTTCCTCTGCGGGGAAACTGGCCAGTGTATCTGAAAGAGAGCGTATGAGAGAGAAAGAGAGAGAAAGGTCAATCCCATTTGTCAAAACAATGACACACTATCTCAGAAACGATCCCCTTTAACTCAACAACCTTTCACTGTAATGAGCTGAACTAGCCAGGGAATGTTCACCCTGAATTTTTATAAGGCCCTAGGGTTCCCCACATATCCAGGCTTTAGTTTTATAGAATTTAATAGTCAGTTTCCTGCATTGCTGTGAGCTAATCAGTAAAAGTAACAGTGATAGAGGAATGACCCTTGGAGCCTACTGTGATTTAGGTTATGGCTTGTGCTTGTCCAGGAACTGAACCCAAAACAGAGTGAACATCTTTCTTTAAATTAAAAATAAAAAGCAAAAACAGTAATATATGAAGAGTTTATTTGCAAAAACCGATAAACGCCACTTTAAAAAAAATGCAAAAAAAAGATTGCCATGCATTATTCTCCACATATAGTGCGATCTGAACCCTAAACACGTTTTGTCAAAAAAGCCGGTTTTGTCCACTTTCAAGGCATTGCGAGTTCATTGCGAGTTTTAATGCAGAAGCCGACAAGCGCCCTTGTTGTTTTTGAACAGAAGCCGATAAGTCCATTTTAGCGAATCAGCGCGCTGTATTCAGGTCAGGTGACAAGGCTACTTTCACTTTGAAAAGACGTGCTAGCTGAGAGGAGTTTCGTCAAAGCTGAC
>NW_015653460.1:558890-562339 GCF_001515625.1 Sinocyclocheilus rhinocerous | reverse complement strand
AAAAAAAAAAAAGAGCTGATTGCCGTGCATTATTCTCCACATATAGTGCGATCTGAACCCTAAACACGTTTTGTCAAAAAAGCCGGTTTTGTCCACTTTCAAGGCATCGCGAATTCACGTTTTAATGCAGAAGCCGACAAGCGCCCTTGTTGTTTTTGAACAGAAGCCGATAAGTCCATTTTAGCGAATCAGTGCGCTGTATTCAGGTCAGATGACAAGGCTACTTTCACTTTGAAAAGACGTGCTATCTGAGAGGAGTTTCGTCCAAGCTGACTAAAAGTGATCGAGGATGGATAATTTAGATGAACTTGATGAACTTGTGATATCTTCTTTAGGGCGAAAAAGGAAAATAAAAGACCTCACTTGAGGGCATAAAGGCAGTGGCCAGAGGAAGTGGCCACAGTGAATTAAATCTTTCCAATCATGTTTTGGCACTCTCGCAGACTTGAAGTGAAAAGATATAATGCATAAGCTTCCAAGCTTGCAAAAGATAAAATGTAGTGCAGAACCAGTGGTTAGACTCACTCTTCAGGTTCCAAAAAGAACATATCATGGAAAATTTTCCTTACACCAGTGTTGGATAAGTTACTCTAAAAATGTAATTAATTACTAGCTACTAATTGCATCTTAAACAATGCAAACATACTTTCAATTAACTTTAATTTTGTAAATTACCTGTATTTGTTTAAGTTATTATTACTTAATCAAAACAACCCAACTGCAGTTTGATTGATATTACTTGGAATGTGCAATAAAAAAAAACATGATTTCTGGAAATAAAAATAAAAATGGAGTTATCGGTTTTTGCAAATGAACTCTTCATATATTATACAAAATAATAAATAAATAAATATACAAAATTTAATAAATAAATAAAACTAATATTTATAAATGATAAATTCATAAATCATAAACAATAAAAAAAGAAAAAAAAGAAATACAAAACGAAAGAAATAAATCTGTGCACCTATCTATCCATCTATGTTGGAGGGAGGCAGATGGAGTGATTTGTGTTGGTTCTTACTATGAGGGGTTCTCGGTTGATGTCGTGGAGGTCCAGGGACAGTATGTAGTCTTTGCTGCCCACATACATGCGGTCATGATCCTCATCCATGCGCAAGATGCGATAGTCTGATGTGTTCAACAGGAAAGAGAAGTGATGGGCTGTACCTGTAGACCTCAGATCTGCAGAATGAGAGAGAAAATTCAGTTCAATCAGTGAAAACAGACAAGCCATTTATTGCTACGACATTGTTTGTTTTAGAAAGATTTACACAGAGAGAAAGAGCGCTCCATTCCCAGTTTCATTCCATTTCCATAATTGCTTAAATACATATCATAAAAACATGGCAACTTGACAATAACATAATAGTTTTGGCCACAGTTCACAACAAAGAATACTCAATCTATTTCACCTTATGAGGTAATAGACCGTTTGTTATTACAGGCACAAAACATGGCAACCGAATCTGTAATTATGTCTTCAGATTTTTCCAATCTTATCTTAGAGACACACAAACATAGTGAGGTCTGAACAAACACTTCACCTCGTTTCCAAAGCAAAAGGAAGTTATCAATAAATTAAACAAAATATATACACACTGGGATTGCTACTATAGAAGCCCTGCCTTTCTTTTAAAGAATATGTAAGAAATTATATAAAAAAGATACTATATTAACATTTTTGTGAAAATATTATAAAATTTAAGATATGAAAATTTATGGAGGGCGCAAAACAGTTAACAGACAGCCGTTAACCTGGTGTTGCACACAGGTCACAGAGGACAAAGAACACACACGTCTCTTCAGTGTGTCAAGTCAGGAATCACCCAGTAGAGATAACCATTAAAAATAAATTCTAATCTTAGTAATTTATCAAAACAAATCCAATGAAGAATTACCGGTTTATCTGCCTGACACAGGCCCTGAATTCACAAGCACAATACTCTCTGATTAATCACATTACCATTGCTCTGTTTGCATAGTTTGATTTAATATATCCACGAGCAAAGGTTGTGTTTTGAGATCAGGGCTTTGATTGACAGCTGTCACAATGGTGTGTGTGTGTGTGTGTGTGTGTGTGTGTGTGTGTGTGTGAGAGAGAGAGAGATTATTTGTGTTTCAGCTCAAGGCGGAACAATGAATCCATCATGTAAGCTATGTGTGGATAGACATGAAAGAAAGAAAGAAAGAAAGAAGATTTAAAAAAAAAAAAAGAGTGTGAAAGAAAGTCAAAATTAGCTAAGGAACAAAAAAAAGAGTGAAAAAGTGAAAGTAAGAAAAGTACTTATTATGTACTACACATAGCAGTTCCAGCTCCTTTCAGCACGTCTGTCAGCATCTCCTAAACATCTGTTTGTTTTAGCAGCCCTTCTGACTGACCATCTGCTGGCTCAGACCTCACTCACACCAGTGTGTGTTTCCACTTAAGACACAGGTGAAGCTTTCCCACACAAGACCATGAGCTCAATCTCACACTACATCACCATGATGCTGGGATGGGAGTGGTGGCTTAGCAAAGCAGTAGCACACTTCTTCTCAAACAAACGAAGCGACATTAAATGTTAATACCTATATGGAAGGTTAGGGGTCTGTTCAAATCTTTGCCCAAACAAGCAGCTTTAATAAATCAGAAGCAAAACAGCACAGCTATTCTGTCCACCACATAACCTAAATATAACACTTTGACAGGATATTCACCATGTGTATTCAATGATTTTTGCCGAGCCATGCAGCAAATCCAGTTCCTGAAGCCCTCAAAGAAAACACTAGTGTTTAAAGTCTGGAATGTTCTACTGGGAGGGGAAATGTACGTAGGAATTCAAGTATGCACTGTGTCTCTAAATGCACAAAGCTTGCTTCAGCTTTAAGGCTTGGCATATGGTCGGACCTGGCGAAACCAGAGTAAATACGGAGCGGAGACTGTGCATGCCAAAAACTAAATGTTACTCTTATCTCACTCTTCTCTCGTTCTCTCCCTTGACTTTCAACCCCCAAACTCTCTCATTCCATCCCTTTCTCTCTTGCAAGACAGAGGGCCACCTGTGGAAACAAGACCAACTGTCTAAAGATCCCTGTACTCCAATACCAACAGCTCCACGTCTATCTTGGATCCATCTGGACACATGAGCCAACAGCTTCCTTTAGACAATATCAGACTAGAGTCTACCTAGAAGCAATAAAAGACAGAGCCAAGATGCAATGCTAACAATATGTTACTCTGACAAGTGGAACATTTACATAGTCCACACAAATACAGTGTTGAAAAAAAGTGCATCTGTAATGAGATTAATTTTTGTATTAATAGTTTTCAAATCTAAATGAGATATATTTCTATTCAACAATTCCTTCAACTTTAATGACCATCTTGGATGTTTATTAGACGGCATACCAGGAAAGGCCATATGAAATCAGTTAAATTTTTTTTCCCAAATTCCCTTTTTTATATA
>NW_015653460.1:472611-558158 GCF_001515625.1 Sinocyclocheilus rhinocerous | reverse complement strand
TATATATATATTATCTGGATTCCTTTTTTTCAGTTAAAATTTTTCTAGACTCTGTTTTAATAGTTAAAAAAAAAATTATTAATCAAAACGCATGTCTAATTAATTGAAATCATGAAAATTACACAATTTAACAGCAATATATTAAAAGAAGAAAAAAAAAACATTTCAAGGCCCTATGAAATACATTTATCTTTCTCAAATTCATTTTTTTTTACCAAATTCTGTGTTGTCCATTAATTTTATGGATTCCATTTTAATGGGTTCATTAAATTTTAATAATCAAAAGCATCTCTAATTAATTGATTTTATAAAACTTTTTTTTTTTTTTTCAGAAATACTGTGTTGAGTATTTACATTTTTCTGGTAAATAAATTCTGGTAAATAATTTCCCTGGTAAATATTCCTTAAAAATAATGTTTAATTAATAATTTTATTAATAGTATTAGTACTGTCATTAAGTAATAGGCTATATTTCTGTCACAGATTCTTCAAGTTAAAATGATTTTTTATTTTGACAGGTTGCTTTAAAGACCTTTCAGTTTCTGTTTATATCATATGATGATAATTTTTTCACAAAATAAATGGTAAAATGTTCACAAAGTTACTCTCAGAGCAGTGCTAGAGATTATGTTTATGTGTTCATGTACTTGTATATATTCGTATATCAAGGCGGCAGAGGCTAAAATCCCTGTGAGTGTCACACGAACTTCAGTATGTGTGTAGTAAATGAAACCGTGCATCTGTGCCATTCATTCACACAGAGACATGTATGCAGGATTCATATTTAAATAGTTTTGATTTTTTGCGGCTTAATATTCAGACACTTGTCCATATCACATTTTGATTTATGTGTGCTGACCTACTTATTTATTCATCCAAAATTTGGATAATTCTGTGACCACGCTGTACAGTAAATTCAATTTTTATGACTGGATTTCATGATTCAGTCTGCGTTTTCCACAATGCGGAAATCATAGGGCCCTAATACTAGGGCAGCATCCAAAATCACATACTTCCCTAACATATAGTAGGCGAATAACAGTATGTGAAAAGAGTGGTACTGTATGTCCGATGTTTTATTCATAAAACAGTTGGCGAAAAGCACCCAAATTACCTACTACTTCTGTCAAGTTTACTATCCCATGAGGACCTAATTCATAATTTGTGAATGATAGTGAAGCAATGCAACTAACTCTTGTAGATCACATGGCAATGACAACATGGTGAACGCAGTACATCCAGATTACATTCATGCACATTCATATTGTATTCAAACAAATTATCTTCCCCGAGAGTATGCGATTTTGGACACAGCCTACAGTAGGTTTTGGAACTGAGCTACTACTATGGTGTCTGATTTGGATTAAGCTGAAGACAGGTCAGACAGACTAATAAAACAGTAGAGGTGCTGAAATATTGCAAAAAAATAACCACAAACCTGGTCTTAATTAGATCTACAAGGCCAACGTCTACCAAAACCACAGCATTCTTTGATAGATCGATTTTCAACCTTTAGGTGAAAGATCTATGAAAATCCAGTCAAGTGGAGCCAGATAAGCCCTTGAGGAACAGCATTATCTCGCATAGTCTTAGTTGGTGACTACTGGGGGGTCTGTTTTACACACACACACTGGAGACTTTGTCTTGAGAATGGCCCCTCTCTGCTTCACCTCTGTAGCATGAAATAGCTTGTTGGAGGAAAACTAGAACATGGTGTTGCTAACGAGTAAGTAAACTGACCCGTACTTGCACTTTTTAGCCTTTTTTACAATTCCCACTCTCACGGAGACATGCCCACTCTGTTTCTTTGCATGAGCAGTGTAGCAGGAAGAGACAGAGGGATATCCTTTCCCAAATACTGCTGCTATGTTCTGTCCTTCTCTTCTTCTACCTTCTCACATGCTCAGAGTTTTTCCAATAAACTGAAAACCTTCTCACTTCCTTCACGCCATATGCTCTGGTAAACCCTAAGGTAGGTAATGCAACCTGGTGGGAGTTTTGGTGTGGGTATGTGAGATCAGCTCTAATCCATGCTTGCTATACATGATGGTACCAAGATTTCCAGCACTGACCTCTTTCTTCCTGACTGGCTTTTCCAGTTGTTGGCCAAAAACAATCGCAGCGCATGCATGCTGGCTCAACTCTGCTCCAAAATCCACAAAGATACATGTTCCCATAGCATTACAATCATAAGCTGCTGGATAAAGTCACTTCCCGTAGCGTTAGTTGCATTTGGTATGATTCAGTCAGCGGCCCCTATGCAGTGGTCACTGTATTGAATAGAGGGCTACCAATACTGTCCCGCCAGTACATCTGGATTAGTTGCTTTCAGAAAGTGTGTTTGACATTAAAAAGTGAAAAACTACATAGAATATTATTGTAACAAGGGCTAAACTTCATTCTCCATCAAGAAAACTGCTTTTCCAACACACTTTCCACAGCTGAGAGACATCCAAAGTTCACATATTCAAAGATTAAAAGCTTTTTTTGCATTAGAAAGACAAAACAGCTGGTGAATAACATTAGCATGTAAGTGATTCATTTCTTTATCTGTTGGTCAGCTGTTCACTTTGTGCCGTCAAGTATGCTTGATTTTGGCTGCAAGAGCAGATATTACGAAAGGTCTCATCGTTTTTTGTTGACGTCACCGTAAGACCAGGGAACACTTATCTCTGAATACAAACTTTACACAAAATGTCTTCATGTATTATTCGTAACACTTTTTCTGTAGGAGTATTTGTGAATTCTTTCGTCCTACATAAACCAACATTGCGTAGTTTGAATGTTTTTATATACGCCTATTTACACATACACAGCATCATTAACTCCAGAATATTATCTGTATTTGGAGGCACAAATGGCAAAAGTAAAAATAAAAATAAAACTATTATTATTATTATTATTATTATTATTAATGCTACTACTACCACTACTACTACTACGACTAATATAATAAATTTCAAAAAGGTTAGAAAAACAAATTGTGGCAATGAAAAAAGATAATGATTACAAACTGTATTATTATTGTTATAATCATCATAATATAATAATAATATAATATAATATAATATAATATAATATCATATCATATCATATCATATCATATCATAACTGCAAAAATGTAGTTTAGAAAAAGACAGACAGACAGATAGATAGATAGATAGATATTAAGTAAAACAAGAAAAAGAAACATGTAGAGGCGTCAATCAATGTGTTTCAGGTCTCAAGTAAACAGGATGAATTTTGATTTCATTTTGACTTTCCTTCATGTCAAAAATGTTATTTTAGAGTGGAAACATTTGTTCTAATAATAACAATCATTGAACAACATTACTATATGGGAGTCCAGATTGCTAGCACTGCTATTGTCTTTATACAGCAAGAACTGACAATCCATCCTGTGGCAGAGTTCTCCAGTTTCAAATTTGGTTAAATGAAAGAGCTGCTGCCAAACGCAAGTTCCTGTATGAAATTCAGTCTGGCCTTGAGGAGAGGAGGAAGAGGGAGATGAGGGTGGTTTGGGATTAGCGTGACACCATGTATGCATGCGGTCCGCGGACAAAGCCAGAACCCACATCATTGCTCTTCACAGCGAAAGTGTATGCTGTATGACTGTGTGTACTGCTCACTCGCTCGCACGCACGCACAAGCAGAAGTGACAAACTCTAGACTCATGAAGTGATAATTACAATTTAAGAGGTGCAGGTGACACACAGAAAGCACTCCCATATAAATAACAGTTTCCACCTATACACATCTTCCAGGACATGATATACTCTTAACTGAAGTATAACCAACCTTAAAGTCTGTATAAAAATAATCAAAGTGGTCCTATGCAAGTGTAAAAAATACCAGAAAAGTAGCCAAAACTAACAGCTACATTAGTAAAAGATGAATCAAGAAGTCTGGCAATAATGTCACTGTTTTTTTAAAATAAGACTGGCTCATACATTGAGTAGACAGCTGTGTTTAAGAGTCTTGCTTAGCAGCCATTAAAATTCACAAGTTTTAACACATTAATTTTTTTTTAATAATGTCTTTGCTTTGCCCAAAATGTCACTTTGCACTGAAATTTATGGTGTGAACTTGTGCTTTCTTTGCTAAAGCTTGACAACCACCAAACACCTGCTATATATACTGTACGTCTACTTAAATCGTGTAACATGAGCCTGATTAGTAAATTATGAGCATAAAAGAAGGGAGATGAAGGCCAAATAAAGGGATATTTGAGAAAGGCAATATAGTAAGGCTATGTAAAGGTAAGGGTAGCAGTTCCCAACTCACCACCAAAAAGAAAATCTACCGGGAAAAAGGGAAAAAAAATTTTACTCAGAAATTGCTAGTAAATTTCACAAATATTTTCAAAGAAATGGCAATTAAAACATTGAATTAAATGTGACATTCTGAAGTTAAATTACTTAAACAGTATTTTCTGGTCAAATATACTCTAAGATTTTTTTTTTTTAAATAAGAAATTTTAAAACAATAATAATAACAACAATAATTTGTAATCATTCTCATCCCCACATCATTCCAAACCTGTACACAGTAAGTTTATTTCTTCTGCTGAACACAAAAATATTATATTTTATATAATGTTAATAACCAAACAGTTTCAGTTCCTATTTTTGTTCAGGGAGCCAAAACTGTTTGCTTATTAACATTTGCATTCCACAGAAGAAAGAAAGTCATTCATACAGATTTGGAATGATACAAGTAAGTAACTGATGGCTGAATTTCCATTTTTTTCATCAGACCATCTCTTTAAGGCCTTTAAAGTTTGTATACTGTATCACTATGTGACCCTCATCGCTGCCTGTCTATGTAGAACAGCTTGCCTTGTGTCTGCGTGTGGTACAGTGGGCAGAGCAGCACACACACTCACACACACACACACACACACACACACACACAGATGGCAGCAGTCCAACCCACTGCATGCCGCAGTGCACTTGTGTTATTGTTCTGACAACTCAAACATGCTGATTTCCTGTAAGACTCAGATAAGAGCTCACAGAGAGCAGAGAGACAGAAAGCTGTATTTATCCCTAATATGTTCTAGCCGGATGTTGCACCTGATTCATATCTAAAGTTCTGGAAGCCTGGCTGTATATGAGGTAAGCGGCGTCTTTATCAGCTCACAGTACAGTTTCATTAATCCTGACGCTATGACTCATGCCGTTAAAAGGCAACATCTTTTTGTGTCATAAATTAATACACACTTGTTTCTCAGCCTCTCTCTCTCACACACACAGACAGAGTTTTTCTTGGCCTCCAGGATCAAAAGATGATACAACGGTGAAGGAATGCTTCTAAAACTACTGGAAAGCAGGTCTAGCATACTCTTGCTGTTTAGTTTGGACCTGTTTTAATCACAGCTGAGAGCAACAGAAAGGCCATTATAGAACACAACAAGCGTGGAGTGGAATAAAACAGAACTGTTTAAAGAAAGAATGTGAGAAAGTTGCTGAAAGTTCTAGTTTAAACACATTTCTCCCTATATATTCTGGCACAAAGAATTAAATATTTTTTAAAAATAAAAGGATAAGACAAGGAAAAGGTGCTTAAAATGCATTAAAAAAATAAAAATATGTCCTTTTTAAAAAAATTTTGAATAAAATAAAATTAAAATAAAAAAATTAAAATAAAAAAATTAAAATTAAAATTAAAATTAAAATTAAATTCAACCACAGTCATAAGGTTATATGGCCAAACAGCCCATGCACCCCAGTTTACATCTGTGTGACCTTATAAATCTGCAGCATTTAGGAGGTGTGCAATTCTTTTGCACTTTAAAATGCACATATGTTTTGAGGTGTTTTCAGGTACACTCTGTTTCTTCGCAGGTGATTTCATCTGTAATGAGCACATCTAATAAACTACATCTGCTGATGTATTTCGACCCACAGCCGTTGTATGTGTCACATCAGATCGGTTTCAGGATCATTTAAAAATGTTTGCGCCCATCATCATGCATCACCACCTCCGACCCAAACACCCATCATGCAGTCTGCATTTTTCTATTCTCAAAGATATAATTATCACCCTGTGATTGTGGGCATCCGTGTGTGTACAAGACTGAGCAACCAACAATAAAAAGGCACCCATTACAGTCTTACAGAAAAAATACACGGTCTTTTAAACATTTTAAAAGATCAGAAATATATTATTTGCAAATATGCAGACGCGTAAATAAAGTAAAATAATAAATACAAATAAATAAACGTTAACTGAAATAAAATACATTTAAAAATAAACGATTTTTAGCTAGTTTCCAAGGCAACATTTCTAATTTTCATTTAGTTTATATAAATACATTTTGTTAATTTAATCTAAAATAACTAAAACTGAAATAAAAAATAGACATGAAAAAAAATGACAAAAAACTGCTAAATTACTAAAACTTTAAATTAAAAAATTAAATGAAAAACAAAAAATATTTTAAAATATTAATAAACTATAATAGTATCTCAATTACACTAAAATAACACTGGTAATACCAGTTTAATTCCTTAAGCATCTTTAACCAACTTTTCTTCAAAATGTTGCAGAGTATTTGACCTGAACAAGAAAACTGACTATGGAAAATAGTTTATGAAGCAGTCTAAAACCTACTATACCACCCCAACAGCAAGAACAAAACTCATAATACAACACAAAACAGGCATATCAAAAACATAAGCATAATAACCCAAATTTAAACCACTTCCTCCTCCTGTTTGATATTAAAGATGAAGTGAATGACAGGTGAAATCAATGAAAGCGTCACTGGTGTTTAAAACCACACATCTGATGGAAAATCTATTTCCTACAGGAAGAGCCTGAATGTCAATAAACCACAGATAGTTTCAGTGCACGGTATCTGTTAAGAAGCCTGAATTATGAGGGAGAGAGAGACAGCTTGCTTTGAATTAGACACATCTGTGAAAACATAGCTCTCTATCACCACAGACATGTTTTATTAACAAGCGTTCTCTCAACAGCGATCAATCTGGGGCGTCTGCCTCTCACACGCGTTGCCCTCATGTGCCCTGACCTCAGGAGGGTGGGCCGCCTCGGCTGTCCAGGGATCAAGTGTATGTTAGAAAGAGACCTTTTTATGATTGACACAATATTGCCCCAAATAGACTGAACGGATCACGGGATATTTGAAATGTGGACGGCGTATGATATTGTCTGAGAAGGGTGAATCAGAAAGAAACTGAACAGCTGTTGAACTCTCCAGTCTTTCTCAATCATAGAGTAATACTCATTCCTGCCAATGTAAGTACATCAGGCTCACAGCGCCAGGGCTTAAGTCGTGAGGTGGCAGCAGCAAAGACTGCTTGAGCTCCAGATTAATCCAGGATTAGCCCCGGGGTCAGGGTCACTGGCCTCGACCTGAGCAGAATCAGGAAGCAGGGACTGCAGAAACAAAGTGGCATTACTGCAAGGAATCCCAATGACAATTCCAAGCGAAAAATGAAATAGAAAAAGGGAAAGTACACTATATTGTTCAAAGTCAGTAAGATTTAGAAGTCAGCAAGGGTCAGTAAGATTTGTATCTTTTTAAAGAATACATGAATTCAGCAAGGTTGCATTAAATTGATCAAAAATGGCATTTACTATATAATGTTACAAAACATTTCTATTTTAAATAAATGCTGTTCTGCTGAAATTTCTATCAAAGAATCCTGAAAAAAGAAGGACATTACAAATATTAAAATATGCAACAACAAAACAATGCCAATAAATATTTTTTAACAGAAAATCAGCATATTAGAATGATTTCTGAAGGATCATGTGACACTGAAGACTGGAGTAATGATGCTGAAAATTCAGCTTTACCATCACATGAATAAAATTACATTTTAAAATATATTCAAATAGAAAACTGTCAAATAGCTGTATTTTCACTGTATTTTGATCGAAAAAACACAGCCTTGGTGAGCATTAAAGACTTCTTTCAAAAACATTACACACAAAAAAAACAAACCTTCAACCCCAAACTTTTTACCAGTAGTGTATATTCAAATGAGCAAAGACATACTCGCATGGTTTTTACAGAATATACATTATTTCAAATTCAGCAGCTGTTTTAAATCGGTGCCTAATAGTTAAGTAAATAATATTCTTAACTGATGACAATTTGAGATTCAGGCTGCAAATGGACTTACTCTGAAACAAATCATGATGAACATAGTAGTTCAATTGCCTTTTTTTGGTCTTCTGAGACTACAGGCCACCCTTATTTCGTTTACACACTGCCAAAACCCATATACGCTTTCATCGTATCAGTAAGATGATGTTTGACTTGGCCTGGACCAGAAGGAAGTTCAAATTCAGCAAAAAATTTCCACTTCACTGACGCTTGTTATTATTAAAGAACAGCGTTTTGAAGACGGCGCTGGAAGGGTTGAGCCACAATAAGCTCTCAAAACAAAAACGTGAGGAAAGGGTTTGATTTCATTTGACGTACTTTTTCCATCCAGGTGTCCAACGTGACATACTAATATAGTTTTGAATGTGACATGAGAGTCCAGGGAAGTTTTGCACTTATGAGAAGAACAGATGTCTGCACCATAGTCCCATACTAAATGGCCTCCCAAAAAGGCCGCCACAGGCAAAATTGCTACATCATCCTTGAAACGAAAACAATGCCCTCCTTAAATAAACACAAGTACTAAAAATGACCTGGGCAAATGGGAACGGAGGAGAAGCGCTTCGTCAGTCACACAGAAGGTTTTTCAAAGTGCTGAACGACTGAGACTAGCAGGTTTTCCCCAAGAGTTCCTGTCTGTATCCTGTGACATGTCGACGGCTAATTTACAGTTACGGACATCCAGGAAGGTGATCTCTGGTGGCCCTGGAGGTGATGGGAAATGGTCTTCGTACACCCTGGTGAGAGCGTCAGAAAGCTGGGCTATCACAACAGAGGTGAAGGGGTTATGGTTTGCCAGAGGTGGCCGTGGAATTGTTCCTCCATTTCCTCCGAGGCAGACGGAAAGGAATGCCAAAACTGACAGAAGCCATTGTGAATGATCTCTATCCTTCGGTTTACCGCCCGCTGTGGGGTCTCTATAGCACTGCCTCAGTGATTGTCACTCCAACCTATGGGACCTGAAGAGTCTGTATGACTGTCGCTTTTGTAAATGGAAAAGATTACATATAGAAGTGAGACTTTTCACACCGTGCATCCTATAAGACCTGTAAGAGCCAATGCATGAGAGAAAGCCAGCATTGGTGTTAAATTTGGCAGACGCTTTGGATGCTATCTGGGCTGCATATGTTCCGTTTCCCAGGCCAGACAGGAAGGAAGCGGGATTAGGATTGAGTCAACACGTTCATCTATTTCGCCCAGTCGCTCTTCCTCTCCGTTTACGCAAGCGCTCATCTGAGAGGGAGGCGATTAGCTGCAGACAAACAGCATCAAGATTTGGTGCGCCACACGTTCACCCGGCACCCCACACGCACTCTCCCGTGGGAATAAAATGGCAGATGGTTAACCCTTTCAGGACAGGTTCTGTCACCACGGGAGGGACCTTATTCTGAGGGAGAGTGGGATGCACAGGTGTCACAGAGGTGTCCCTGCTGATGAGCCTTGTAAAATGACCAGCTCAAATACTCTAAGAATTGCCTGTGTTAACTTGCTTCAAGAAAGGGCAAGATCTGTCCAATGAGGGTGGGAAAAATTATATGAACTTATGCTATAAGTATTTTACAGTCATACTTTTATACCTAGTTCTCCTAAAAATGAAAATGTTGTAATTTTTTTTATTCACCCTCATGTCCTTAATGTTTATTTTCACAACAAAAATAACATACAATGTTTCTTTCCATACAATAAAAAGTGAATAGATGTTGGCCATCTAAAAAAAGCTAGAATTCTCTACATTCAATAATTTCTATAAAATAAAAATAAAATGAATTAACTATAAAATAATTCATAGAAAGCCCAAAAAGTCTTTGTAAAATAAAATGAGAGAAAAGAATAAGAAATAAATAAAGTAAAAAACAAAATGATGATAAAAAATAAATAAATGCATTAAATAAATTAATAAATAAAATAGATTTAAATAAAACAAATAAATAAAAATGAAGTCAAATAATTCAAAATGAATAAAAAAAAATAAATGAATGCAAACAAGGCAATGCTTCATTTATCTGTTTGGGAAATATCATCATTTCACCAAGTAACACACATGAACAGAGTTCGAGCTGCCTGGGAAAGATCTGTTATCCTGAATGTACTGCATTTGCATACTGTCATTCACATTCCATTTTAATAACTTAGTTCCTTCAGTTTCATGTCTTTAACAGTCATTCTTATAACTAAATGCAATGCACTTATGGCTAATTTACTTATACATTATCAAACGTTTATAGATTCTGACACCTGGATGCATGCCAGGATTCTGTCCACTTTGAAAAGTGAACTGGACTGGAGAAACTAAAAGGAAGGAAGCAGGGCAAGATAAAGCAGATAGTAAGTAAAGGAGACTGAGATCTGGGGTTAAAGGGTTTCACTGAGCTGATTGAGTGACTCTCTGTTTGCTGGTAATCGGCCGAGTGAGAGAGAGAGAGATTACCAACAACATGACCGTGACATTACAAAAAAAAAAAAAAAAATGCCAAGATCCATCCCAGAACTGAGTGCAAACAGCAAAAAGTGCATGAATATTGAACATAAAACATGTTTCCACACAGAAAGTGGTTCAAGTGGTTGTCACTCTCACTCAAGAGAAGACGGCTGAACCCCTTCCAACTCCAAAACCCAATTATAATCAGCAAGCCTGTATTAAACACTCTTTTTGAGGGAGAGCAGAGCAGAGCCTGAAAGAAACGACGAAAAGAGAACCATTTAAATTACAGGTATGGAAAAATTCAGTCCTATGAATAGTTTACAGTACTGCAGGCGAATGAGGTAACCATGCAATCAGACCTGGCTTGGAAGGTAACTGTCAGATGATTTACAACCCAAACCTTGCCAACTTCAAGACACAATGTTGAACAAATACTTCTTCGCATAAGAAATGATGTGTTGCTCTAGGGTCCACCCTCAGGAAGAGAGCTTGCTGGCTCATCTAGAGTTTGAAGATTAGTAGAAAAGAGAGTGCATGACATCTTGAAACGTTCTTCTGGTTACCATCATTTCATAATGTACACTATGTAGGGTGGAATGAGTAATGAGCAATTTAACGTTTATAAACTTAAATAAAACAATATTTGAAACTCATAAAAAGTCGTTGAGTGAACGTAATGTAAGTTAGCAGCTGCACGGTGTATCGATCCAGGTGATTCATTCACAAGAACATGAACACTCATTTGTCTTTGTTTACATAACAGCCAAACTGCATTTGCAGAAACAATTCACTTTCCTGTTGTTTTAAATCCAGCTGGGTGGCTGAAGAGTCATTCCGGGTTTTTAAAAGCTGGTTTGATCAATGATGTGTAAGGAACAAGTCCATGACATTTTTTGATTTATCAATACAATTCCCCAGAGCTTAAATTGGACTTGTTGAACTCGTTTTATGTTCTCTATGTTCCCAGAAACTCTGAATTGATATTGATTTACCACGGTGCTACACCATCAATTAAGGGGTCTATGTTTTCTTTTTTCATAATGATCAATACAAGACCTTTAGCTTGCTTATAAGTCAGCCAGGTAAGTCTATTAGCGTACCACAACCAGCTATGGTGGAAGTTAGGAAACGTTTCACAACGCAGCATACTTTTTCAGCTAAAAAATACCCACATGAATTTCCATGCTGGTTAATGCTGGTCCAGCAGGTGGACCATTGCCAAAAATGTTAGTTAACCACCACAGTATTTCTGGTTGATCTGGTTAACCAAGGTTAATGCCGTGGGAACAAAGGTTTGTCCTAACAGAGTCTTCGGATAAATTCCTGCAACGACACACTCCATGCGCGTCTCTCGTTGTGCTTTAGATACACAAAGCATCCTGATTAGCTTCCAGCAGGAGGGAGGTCATAGGCTTATCATAGCAATGCATTCATACATCCAGTAGAAAGGGAGGGTCACAGGCTGTCCACCCTTGTTCGGTGATAGCACACCCACACTTAAACCTCATCATCTTGCACCGCTGTCTGCTGCAGATAAACAGGCTCCATCTTTAACTTAAGCTCCAGATAACACTGCATCAGCCAAGTGCTAAACAAAGCCAGAGAAAAATGAGAGGACTACAATGAGACATTATGTTCAAATTGTATTATGATGCCCTTGGTGGCCCCCACAACCTGACCAAATTCATCTCTGACACAGTTTGCTGTTGGCATAATGGACTCTCGCATGAGCTGTCAGATACAAAAGAGGATTTGCCAGTTGCTATTGATTTTCTAAAGAGAAATGTAATGCAAAAAGGAACACTCTTGATTTCCACAGGCCAGTAAACATGAGTGGATTGCTGTTGTTTGCTGAGGATTGTATTTTGACAGCAACACAAACATATCCACTTTCAGTATATTAATATTTTAAAATATGAGCTTAGAATCAGAAATATTGAAGCTGAAATGCATTAAAAAAATGCATAAACCACACACACAAAATGAAATGCATAAAACATACATGCTCTTATTTGTGAGGTAGCATTTCTGTAATCATATGACAGCAATATAATCTACATGTATCCTTAAACTAAAACCCAAAGACCTGTTGCTTGGACTAAAAATCATTCCAGCATAAAACCTGATCTCTGCATGTACGCCTCTCACATTTTTTTTATTTTTTTTTTATATATCTTGGTTTTCCAGGAAAGTTTGGATAGGTACAGTACATGCTCCAAATACACTAAAAATCCAATGCCCACACTATATAGGATGTTTTTTTTAATGAGGATTCCAGGCCTTCTCATGAAGTTTAACCACAATTGCAGCAGCTCATTGGATGAACCTCACAAAACATGTCCAGGTCATTTAACCACAAAATCTAAACAACAAAAGATATATTTGGCCTAAATAAAATCCCTTGAAAAGAATGTCACAATGCAAAGGTTTTGCGAAAAATGTAAAAGACCACTAAGCACATGAATTTACACAGAGGAAATGTTTATATAAAATATGATTTTAAAATATTAAAACTTATGAAAATAAATACATATATAAATACTACCATTATGTTTATTTATTTATGCACTTATGGTAATGAGAATTCATTTAATTATAAATGAGAAGAAATGCAGTGAAAATGTGGAGAAAAAAATGAAGCAAAATATAGTTTCTTATGTCTGGAGAATGAAATTTGGCCTAGAAATGTTCTTGATCAGTTCACATGCACATCCCATACAAGAAAAAAAACTGTATTCTACACTAGATTTCTGTGTCTTACATGATAGCCTTTTTACGCTCCAGTGGGATACCTAACAAGCCCCATTCCTCCCACAGAAGTGCACTTACAGGTCTGTTCTCAGGAGAGGGAGGCTGAGAAGAGAAAGCTCTCATCCATCATCAGAGGTTTGCCCGGATTAACCAGGCCTCATAACTTCCCAGTGCCGAACAGTGGTGTAAACCTTTCCTCCCTGCCTTTTATCATCCGAGTCCCAACCATCCATTCTCCGTATCAGTCATTAGGAGTAGCCTTGGGTTGACCTCACACTTCCAATTAATAACAAAAGAATAAGTCAACACCACCTTCTTAAAGTGCATGCACAGACAAGCGGTTTCATGCAGATCTAATCTATTACCCAAGATACAAAGGGAATAGAATGGTAGTTACTGTATGAAAAACTGGACAGAAAGAAACATGTAGGAGGACAGGGTGTTCGCATAAAAAAGACAGCTCCCTGGACTCATTACAGGAACACAAAACTGGAATCCTACAATACAAGCTCAAATGAACATGACAGCAATTCAGCATTCATTTTTAAAGATTACCTCTGCAGTATAAAGATTATTATTAGTATATAGCCAATAAATAGGCTATGCACCTCCATTCAGAATTGTGTGGTTGGTAAGATGTTTTAATGACTGTTTCAAAAGTTTCTTATGCTCACAAAGGCTGCATTTATTTGATCAAAAACACAGTGACCATATTGAGTAATATTATTAAAATTTTAAATAGCTGATTTTTACTTAATAGCCTATATTAAGCCAAATTTTCAGAATGATTATTCCAGTCTTCAGTGTCACATGATCATTCAGAAATCATTTTAATATGCTGATTTGCTGCTCAAGAAAATGTGAACTTTTCACTTTCGCTTGTCACTTTTGATCAAAAGTAATACATTTTCTAATTTTTTAGCAAATGTTTGAATTGGAAAACTTAAGCCCAAATGTTATGTGCTAACATTGTAATATCAGCCAAATTTAAATATCACACTTAATATTAGCCAAATCAGAAAAAAAAGTATAAATTGTATTCTTTAATTTCATAAAGTTCCTCCTGTCCCACCATTCACTTATTTATTTAAACTATATATTTAAACTAAAATTTGAATCAGCTGAATTCAACCTTCCGCCTCCAGGAACATCCAACCACAATTGGGACTGTCAGATATCGGGCCCAGAATATCTCCCCCAACTCATAAACTTCCAGCCCCTGAGGCTCAGGTCTCACACATTTGGGATGAAAGATCAGCAGCGAGGGGACAGAGTGACAGTCCAATAAATTAACACCCATCTAAGAAGCTCGTTTATCTTTACCATCTCTCCCCTACCAGTCATCTCAACCCTCACAAAGCCTCCAACCTGTCAGAGCTCATTCCAGTTATGTATGATTGACAGATGAAACGCCCAATCACACTTGACTGGCAGGCAGGACATCCTAAACCATGACCTTACGGTTGACCTCTCACCTCTAGCAGTCAGGTTGCTAGACGGCCGTAAGATGAAGACATGAGATACTGCTGTATTTCTCCCCCCACAAATTCTGAATTAGCGTCGCAGTTAACAGATAAACATGTGAATTTTTCCACCAAGCTAACCATCTCCAGTGTCTTAGCTTCATCCTTTAAGTAGCAAAGACTTAAGCCAACTTTACACCTAGGTGATCGTCTTAAAAGGAAACCATCATCAACAAGTCAAAATGTGGTATAATAAAAACAACGAATCAGAGGCTTTGTAAGCGAACTATGCTATATAATTAAGTACCTATGGTTAAGAATCTCCAAAGCCCATTGAGTTCCAGCGGAAGGGAAAATGAGCGTTGTTCCTAAATCTTGGAGGCAAAGATCTCTCTATCTGGGTCTCTGGTCACGGTTGAGCAAGATCAAGTGAAGAAGAACCTCCCTTTTTCTCACACTCCTTTGTGGCTCCAAGTTTTTGCGAATTAAGCATAAAATAAGCGTAACCGGCTCCATTGAGAATCCCCCCTTGTCCAGCGAACGAGATTAATGAAATTCCCACTCAGTGCCAAAGCGAACAAATACCTAGCGTCACTGAGTTAGCCATTAATATGGCTTGTTATTGTTGGCTTCATTTTTGTCACAAAACGGCGAAACCCTCATAAAAGCTCATAAATTTCCATCACAACAGTAATATTGAGAGACCACGTCGAGGTAATTTCTCTGATTACTGTCAAACTGATTACTGTTAGACTAAATTCAAATACGTTTCTAATAATGGCCATCTACTGCAACTGAAAACTAACCAAATTTGACTTGAAATTAGCAAGTTGTGGAGTAATGTTTTGTGTGCAAAACCCCCAAATCTCCCAAGTAATTTTCTATCGCAATATCAGCAAAGCTACCTGCAGCGTTGGCATGTAATCTGTCTTACTCTTTTAATGTAACTTCTCGGCTACATCCAAAATTTAAATACGTTTCTAATAATGGCCATCTATTTAAACTGAAAGCTAACCAAATTTGACTTGAAATTCGCAGTTTGTGGAGTAACTTTTTGTGCATAAAACACCAAATCTCCCAAGTAATTTCCTATTGCAATATCAGCAAATCTACCTGCAGCATTGGCAATCTTACTCTTTTCATGTTAACATCTTGGCTACATCCTTCAGTCAAGATAGCAGAGCTCAAAGTGGAAGCTTCTCTTTCTCTGGGTAATATGCTAATCTGATTTGGGAAAGAGCCAATGATGTTTTCCTACTTGTTTGTTGTGTTTCGCTAGACTTTTCTTCTGCAGCTTATCCAGAGATAACAGCGCGCTAAAACAGAGTAAAAGAGAAAGACCGCCGAGGTGCCACCCCATGATGTTCAGCAGAAAACATTTTAATTGCTTTAGCAATTAAGCAAGACGAGTCAAAAACCGAGCATGCCTGAAAATTCCCACAGCAAGACGTTAATCTGCCTCCTCGGGCAAAACTGTTCCTCAATGGAACGAGCAGACAGCGAGAGGAGGTGGTGTTTAGTTTTCTAAGAGAGAAGAGAGATGCAAGAAATAAAGAGAAATTAGGATATAACAGAGAAGTTGTGTTAATTTTCATCAAAAAGACAAAAACATGTATAAATATGTGTAATCCCACTGTGCTTGTATATTCAAGCATATGAATTTAAGACCATAATGTTTAATTGAATCTATTCAGCCAATCAAGAAAAAAAAAGAAAAAAACAGCATTATGTACAGAGTTTCTAAAGGTTATTCAGCTACTCAATAAGAGCTCAAATATGCAAACTGTAACGTTTCTGCATATAAACGTACAGTATAAACTAGAAAAGAATGACCTAAAAAGAAGACGTCCATCAAACAACTAATGAAGATATCCCAGTTGCTGTCGTGCACTGGTGCTCTTTGCATGTGTGCTAAGTCTGAGAATGAACACACACACACACAATCTGGGTGAGGGGAATGGTATCAGTCTCCAGCATCTTGTTCGGCAGATTACAGCACAAAGCATTTCATTAAAGGGATTAAGTCGTAATTCAATCCTCCATGGATTCACAGCAAGCTCGGGCTTATGGATCGTAAAGAGTCTTTTGGTTGAAAATCCCTGAAGCGTGTTTTCCTTTAGCCTTCATACAGTATGAAACACATAGGCCTATGTAAGACAATTTGGACGTATTACCTTTACTTAATAAATGCCCATGTCTTAATATGCCTAATTAGTCTGAAAATGCAGTAACTTTCTCAGACTTTTCTTTCCAGTTTAATGTTACCAAGGCTTCAATGGCTTCCATAACTGATTAACATAAAACAGCATTCAAAAACCATTTTACTTCAATCAAAATATTTCAAAGGGAAATGCAAGTTCGATTGATTTTATTAATTGAGATGCAATTAAAACCTAATAGCTACTAAGAAGTAATTTAAAAATAATGACCATGTTTCATTCTGAAATATATCAAAGCAATCCATTGTACTTTGCATTATGTTAAGATAACACTCACATCCTTCTGAATATGTGAGATACTGTATCACTGAATATCTATATCCTTAATCTTAGTATAATTTTCATTTGTAATGGCCTCTTCTCATGAGCCACTCCATCGCACTATATCTTATTTTCATCTGTTATATTTGCAGTGAAAATGAATCTCATCTATTCAGAGACTTCACACTGGCTATGTGAGAAAACGGTGTTGTTCAAACCAAAATAATAAATGTGTGAACTCTAAATCAAGTTGGACCTGGGAACAGATCTCTCACAGAACTGAACTCTAGTCCAAAACCAACCGTCCGTTTCTGCATAGAGCCGAGCCATTATAAGCACAACTGGAAATAATACAATCACCTACAGAGAGACGTAGCGAGAGAAACAAATTGAAGTCTATGTTGAGAACTGTATGAGCCTGAGATGACAAGTTTTAAACACATCATATTTTCCAGCGGTTTCCGTGACCGCTGGTTTGACAGTCATTCGTTATGTGATGACCATTAAACAGTACTGGACTTGCGTGCCCTCTTAACCGTGGCTTGTCAAAACTAAGAAGCGAATCATAGAAGAGGTCGTCCATCTAGCTGCACTTGAAGTTTCCAGCAATTAATTCTGTCACATAGAGTAAAGAGCGGTGAAGACCTTGGCTACAGTGGAGCAGCCACAAGATCAGTGCTTTTTCCCGCATTCTAATGAAATGTCATAAATCAAAACAGATGAAGGCTGTTAAAGTCACCTCGCAGTTCTTTTACATCGTTGGCTGATGCCAGAACTGTAACTTGTTAGTTTTTTCCAAGCCTGAACTGGGACCACTTTGGCAATGCAAGCTGGCACAAAACCTCGAGAGGGAGTGACGCTGGTCTGTCACCGCTGGACAAATGTGTCCTGATATAGAGCAGCTTTGGGCTTCAGGTAAGAGATTTAGAGAGAAAATACTGGTGGAAATTTGGCTGGAGTGCATGTTGTACTTTGATTCAACTTGATCAAGCAAAACATGTCCAACTGCCACCATAATCGCTTTGACCAGTATTCCAAACAGATACTCAAACTTTTCAGCTAAATTGTAACTAAATAATTGTTTCTAATAAATCAGCTGTAGCAATGACATGCACCATTTGGTGGGAGTCTTGCTACCATTATGCCACTCTGGAAAAAGACAGATAGACTAAAGTAACTTATTTAAATAGTTTGCATAATTTGCAATTCATCCATCTAAAAAGTCAAATGAATTTGAATAAATAATGGCATAAATAATAATAGCAATGACAATAATAATACTACTACTAATAATAATACAAAATATATTTTCAATAATTTTACTATTACTTGTTTATACATTCATTTACTGTTCATTCATTTTTCATGTATTATTTATTCACAGTATTATTAAATATTATCACTACTGAATAAAATTGAATATTATTAAATTATTATTACTGAACCATAATTGATACTATTGGTACTTTATGAACTTTGGCCTTAACAGATAAAGGGATGTAAACACAAACACACATGATAGTAAATCTTGCTTGGCCTTTTAAACAGATCCTCTGACATTTATTTTCCCCTGGAGTGTCATTAGAAGCTGCTGAATCCCTGCTCATCATTGTTATCTCTACACTGCTAATTAGTTCCAATCAATTAAAGTTGCTCAATTCTGCATCACTGGGACGAGCGCTGCTCTTTTTTGCCTCATGGTGCATGATGAACATTATGAAAACATCAGTATTAAATTATCACTAACACTGCATTTTAACAAGGTGCAACATGATAAAGCTTCAAGCAACAAATCTTCTATGTCAATCTCTTTATAACTTGATGCTCGGAGTTCATCATATTTAACTAAGTTACATTATTTCTATTGGGTTGGGTTCTATCTATTGGGTTCTATTGAGTTGGTTTGCGTTGGGTGTCCAACATATCGTAAAAACACATTTCAATGAGTCACAAATATGATGCAATACGAAAATAACTTTCCAAAAAAATGGTTTCTGAAAGCACTGGGATATTTAAATAGTCCACCATCATCGCCGCAGCTGTTCTACTAGCTAATTGATGGAGTTATTAGTAATTTCTTACAGAAAATAAACCAGGAAAAGTGGGTGATGACAATCATAATCCCATGGCAGTGGTCACACACTTATGCGTTCACACAAATGCAATCCCTCCGAGTCAGGATATGTTCTTAATGGCAGTGAGAGTAAAAATGATGGCTTCCACACACATCTGGAGTGCAGCCTGATTATACACTTGCTTCACGACACCCAAGAGTCACCAGCACACATTTACTCAACAGCCAGAATATAGACTGTTACTCAACGCTCATATTAACATGTGTGCGCATGGAAGATAAATTCTAAACATGTCCAAACAGGACCACCGAGGCAGGACAATCATTGAGGCATCAACCTCAGGGTCTGGGGGGAAATCTGATTCCTACTGTATCCCCATCCTGGACAACCACACAAACACCATAACAAATTCAACTCCAGCCTCCTTCCGCGCACACCATCTCCTTTGCGATCTCTTTCTACTCTTGTCTTTGTGCGTGCAAGACTACTGCTGTCTTTTCCTCACTTGTACTCATCCCACGTTTGTGTTTTCCAGAGAAAGGAAATGCAAATGTGCCGTTTCCCCACTTCTCTGGGAAACGCCACAGGGCGCCTGGATAGAGAAATTAAACAAAGTCGCCGTGATGCATGCGGTAAAGTGGCAATAAAGTATTCATTAACAACCATTCAGACGCTAAGCGGGGCAACAAGTGGTCAAGTTAAGAAGTTAAACAGGGACTTTATGCAGTAAAACCTCCCCTGGGCTTATATATTTACAAAACAAAAGAGCTCCTTTGACGGGTCTCGCGGAGCAGTGCACCTTGCTCGGAGGGAAACGGGCTTGTGTGAATGGGACTCGGGATAAAGTGCATTTACCTAATGAGTGGCGTCGCTTTGATGTCAGAGGAGTGGGTAAACAAACACAACTAGAGAAAAGGCCCATCATGTTGCATTTTGAGGGACTCTGGTCTCAGCCAATAGCAACACGCGTTATGGTCTAAAGGAGTTTCCACGTTTGGAGGTGAAACGACAAAGATGTCAAAACCATAAAGAAAGAGAAAGCTGGAAATCGGTCCTCTACTTTGGTTATATAGTACCATCTGGAGTGAAAGCAACCATCTTCGTAATTAAAATCAATACAAAGGCAATATATTGACCAAGTGTGGTCATTTATTAAATTAAATTATTATTAAATTATATCATTTATTTAGATTTAATTTATGTTAAAATAAAATAAAATAAACACTAGAACCGCCACGGGGTAAATTTTACCCGTGGCTGTTTTTCAAATGTACATAAAAGATTTAAAATAAAACATTCAAGTCTCCCAGTCATTGACTTTTACTAAAATTATGTAATTTACAATCCAATGTTGTTAAAAATGATTTAGATAAAACCAGATCAACAAACGGGGCAGTTATACCTATAAGCACCAGCGGGTCAAATTTACCTTTAATTTTTGTCTTGCCATATCGTTTATTGTTCGCTATTGTGTTGCTATTCTAGTCTGGCCGTTTCCTGAAGAAGAAAAAAATCAGATCTATATGATATAATGAATAAAACCATTTTTTGATTACCCAAAGTTTAATGGTGTTGTTATCTTATTAAAATTAAAAAGTATATAACTAAACAAATTAATAAATATTTAGGTGAAGCTGTGAGCTTGAATTGTCAGCGCATCATCCTATGCAGTGTGGTGAATTATTATTGCTCATTATTGTCTATAGGCTATTTTAGTAATTTAAATACCATGGGTTATCTTAATATATTGATTAATGACAGGACAAAAATATAGTTGATGACTAGACATAATAATTTCATGACTCTAGACACTTCTTTGTGAAGACAGTGGCATAATACAGTGAAGTAATATGTTCTTTAGCCATATAAACACAGTTGTCATGTGCGTGGGTAAAATTTACCCGCTGACGCTTTTAGGTATACAGCGACCCCTGGCGGTTCTAGTGTTAAATACTCTCTAGATCAGTGATCCTCAAATCTGGACATTATGATCCACTTTCCTGCAGAGTTTAGCTCCAACCCTATAATCAAACAAACCTACCTGTGATTGTCTAATGATCCTGAATACATTGATTAGCAAACTCAGGTGTGTTTGATTAGGGTTAGAGATAAACTCTGCAGGAAAGTGGATCTCGCGAGCCAGATTTGATGATCACTGTCCTAGTTGTCATGTGCGTGTTTATTAGGGTTAGAGATAACCTCTGCAGGAAACAGCATCTCGCGAGCCAGATTTGAGGATCACTGCTCTAGATATTGGCCACTCAAAAATCCACATTATTTGACTACTAATAAAAACTGATTTGTAAAATGACTTGAATTTTGATAAGATATTACCCAATAATTTCTCATAGATCTTGATGCTAGTTCAATGGCGTATGTTGTCTTGATTCAAAATGCCTTAAAAACAACCTTAATCAGCATTTGACTTCCATAATGTGACATATAAAATACTACATTTAGTGAGAAATAATATAACACAATTTAAATGAATATGATTATTTAATGATTTAACAATTTTAAAGCTACTAAATTCAGTCATATATTATGAATATTTTTAAATAATACTTTATTTCATTTATTAGGAAATTATAAGACATAAGACCTATTCAGAGGTTATGGGCACTGAATGCTATTCAGATTTTTATGATCAATTAATTTCGAATCATAAAAATCATGTCAAAGTTTCTTTTTAACACAAATTCAACTGCCCTCCTATATTTCTATAAGTTCATAAGTTAGAGGCTAATGTGTGTGTGAGTGTGTGAAGTGGCACAGTGTGCAAGGCACTCATTGATGGAAAATAAAGGCCCAATGCCAGTCACAAGCCCACCCCCAGATCTCCCAGAATGTGAATGAACTGCTGTGAATGGAACGATGAACCCACACAAATGCCCGCTCACCACTCACGCCCGCCCGCCTGCTCGCCCTTCTTATGGATGAATGCGGGGGCGAGATGAAACAACAAAAACAACAAGGGATGTGTGAAGTCCCACCCCCTTTTCATTCTATCCCTCTGCACCCCTAGGACTGCAATACACCCTCAACTCCTGGCCAATTCCACAATCCACAGGGAACTTAAAAAAGTTGATCTTCTCACAAAGCCATACCTCCACCCATTTCCCACCAGGAAGAGGGGGTGGATCGCGGGTGGAGGGTCAGCGGTGGAGAGGGAGGGCCTGGCATGGCTTCAATGAGAGCAGATGCGAGCTCATCTTCTTCCATGACAATTGCCACCCACTCGAAAAGCACGCAGTGTCGGGTGACTGAAGAACGCGAATCAGCATCTCAATGAAGGCATCAAAGGCTCCTGATACAGGGGCGGACGCTGAGATCAACACTTCACAAATTTTGTGTCCTCTTCACTATTGGTTGAAATGGTGGAGGACTGATGAAGGATAAGATTAAAGAAAGCAGGAGGGTTAGAAAAATTTTTTTTTTTTTAGAAAATGTGAGCAAAATCACAAGTTTTAAGAGTTGGACAGTGACATTTAATAAATTACCCTCTTTCTATAGTAATTATTCAATTTTACTATTGGTTTGACCCAATTATTTCACTAACATGGTCATTGAAGACTGTCATTCTAGTTCCCATTGACTCATTATTTTAAGAATAACTTACAACAAGCTTCTTCATTTTACATGGTTTAATCCAGTGACAGATGAGAATGACTTCATTTTAGTCATTCACACTATAACTGAGCAAACTGAAGTGAATCCAGATCATCTCTAGAATCTAAATCTTAATCTGAAAGTATGTGAGATGAGCAGATCTAGTGAATGACTGACAGCGTGCTGATTAATGACACCAAGCTCATTAAATAGAGCATGCTCTTGACCCCATCCCACAGAGGGGTCAGAGCTTCTCCAAAACTTCACAGGAGGACGTTCTGGGAAAATATACCAAACTCTGAATGATACTGAACTGTAGACACTATAACAGCACATGCTGTGCCTTGCAATATGCATAAAAATCCATCTGTGCACTAAAATGACTTGTAAACCATATGAATTAATACAAATCTTTAAAAGTTCTCTACAACTTATATTGTCAAGGTATAATCATTATAAACACAGTGATGTTGTTTACATTGGTTAATCACAATTTAACACTTTATTCTGGCCAATGAGAGCACAGCCGCTCAAACTCACTGACATTGGTCAAATGCTGGCTAAGACTGGATATGAGAGACAATCCCCCGGTCAAGACCGAATTAAGGCTTGCTAAAATCACCTCACCTCCCACAGTGCAGTCTCATCTTATTTTCCACTGCTATTCCACTCACCATGCAACAAACAGGTGTCAGTAATAATCACACACTCTTAATCCCACTAGACCATCATTCTATCTGACACTTTAATCTGAGAATGGTAGCATTAGATCTAAATATACCCCATTTAAATCTATGGCTGGATTCATAGCCACAGGCACTGTACATAAAGACAAGCCTGAGTCAGTTTTCTAGGTCATTGAGTTCACACTTCCAATATTTGGTCATTTGCTATTGTTGGTGGACGGAAGTTTTCTGGATTTCCTATTTGAAAGCATCTATAGATGAATCTACAAAACATCTCAGGTCATTTTTCACCCAAAAATCAAGTCATATATGTATATACAAATACACATATAGTAAACAAATTAAAATATTTAGGTCGAAAAAAATGAAAATAACGGCACTCTAATATATTTATAGTAAATTTAATAAAATCAATACATTTTCATAATTTTTTAAGATAAATGCAGTACAATAAATACTACAATTACCTACTGTATAAATAATTGATCACTATTTTGCTCATTGCAGTATGGAGAACTGGGGTGCTTAATTGTACTTGCAAAACCTTAATTCTTAATTTTAAAGATTTGGTTTCTTTTTGACAGATGTTATGAAACCCACAGATATTCCCAGGGTAATATCATGATTAAAATGAATAAAATAATCCACTCAGTTACTAGGATAAGTAAAACATGAATGTGATTTCCTGTCACTCTCCAGTGTGGCAAATACAACAGATGGAATGAAATAAAGAAGTGTGGAGTGGCATCTCTGAGTGTTCCTGCTGAGGAAAGATCCCAGTTTTAATCACAGCTGAGCTCTGACAGACGGCGAAACCCAAAACCCCCAGTAGCGCACAGGTGAGAGTCCAGAAGGGAGGCCACGGTAAACCTAACATCACTCTTCCTGTGAGAGCTAAAAGTGTGCACTGCTGCTGCCCCAAGAATTCAGAGTATTCGGCCTCACTGAGATTCCCCCGGATCAGACGAGAGAAGAGAAAAGAGAAAGGAATGGGGAAAGAGAAAAAGAAAGTAACAGACATAAGGAGAGAACCAAGACAGAATGCGAGAGAAAAATAGATAAGAGCTAATGTACAGTCAGATGGTCATTATCGCCAAATGAACAAGACTTGTATCACGCTGAAGGGGTTTATTTTATGATAATGACCAGTTGACTGTAATCCCTCTTATTTCATGGCTACCAACCAAATAAACAAAACTGACTGAAATATCAAATACTAACCAAATATGAAATATTGGTTTATGTTTAAAGTATTTTATAATGTGTGAACAAAGCAAGACATTTAAACTAGCACAGCTGTGTAGGAACCTGGTTGCCTGGGACAATTTACAAAAATGTTTTACCTCACAATGCCATGACTGACCAATCAAAATCAAGTGTTGCAAAGAGCAGTGTTTGATAGTGAACATATTGTCATCTAACATTTCTGACCTCTCAAATGAATAAACACTTCATCAAGTGATAATCCACATGTAGTTGTCCATGTGTGTGTAACTACAAGAGACCCGTCATCTTCACCAGGTGTCCACATAAACATCAATCTCCAGCATCTGCGGACAGACCAGCAGTAAATCCCGTGGAACACACAAACAGACCCACACACACAATCCATGTCCCAAAATGAGAAATGAGGGCCACCCATGAGACTTCTGATATGCAGATGCACATTTAAATCTCCAGTGTTGGACACATCTGACTGGATGACGTGACTAGAAACATCCAGTACCAATAAACAGCAAGTCTTCCTCTCACAGTAATAGTTCACTGACCTTTGGTCCCTTTGTGCTTTTCCCTCACGTGCTTTGGATTACCCTCTGTCACACTTTTTAAATAGAATGGAACCAGATTGTGGCCAGATTTTTTTTCCAAGTTGTTGGAGTTGGAATGACAGTACTTTCACAGGCTGTTTGGTTTGAAGTCACTCGTGCTTGAATCATAAAAGAAAAGTCCACCCAAAATGAAAATTCTATTATCATTTACTCACCCCATGATATTCTAAACCCATATGAATTATAGAACTATATAAATGTTATTAGAGATTTCATGCCTTTGGCTGGGAGATTCATCATATCACAGCACTCAGAAGCTTCTCCCTCTATCCACACACTCATGCTGAACCGGCTGACCTGAAACTGGTGCGAAAGGGCGCGATAATCCGCTGACCTCACTCTGAGCGCTCGCAGTGCATGCTCCGGTTTGTGAGGGGTTTTTTTTAGGTCCAGCTGCTGCTTATGTCCTGATGAGAAGCAAACAGGCTGCATTACGATGCAGCTGCACGGATTAGAGCAGAGGTTTGTGGAAATGCTGAGCACAAAAGACATCATCATATCACTCCAGATTACTGAACCATGCTGGCGTGTGCAGTCAGATACACTGATAAGGCAGTTAAATATGGGTTAATGGTGTCAAACGACCAAAATTGTTAGTCATATTCACAGTTTTAGAGTGGTTCTGTGCAGAATCTAATCTGTGTATGAAGCAGCTCAAATAAATTGTTTAGGTTAATTTGCAGCAGATAGTAGTTTTGAGTAGGGCTGAGTGTTATATTGTATATATATATTATATATATTTCTATGACAGTAAAGCTCTTTAAAGCCAGTTTTGCTACTGATGTTTTCTCAAAAAATTCAACTGAAACATCTTAATGCGCACATGCACAAATTGCAAGACAAGGGTGAATTAACACACTTTTTAGGAAACTTACCCTCCTTAAAATTAAGTGCATGAACAACATAGCACTTATATATCAGCCAGCCAGTTCTGAAGCAAAATCAGCCATCTGACAAAAAATCATTGATTAGATCAACTTGAAGTGTTGTTTTTGCCAACAAGCTAGAGCCCTTTGCGCGATTGAAAGGACTCTTCCTGTTTAGGGGCCGGCAAGTCCACACTACTTATCTTTACCCAGAGCAGCTATTTTAATACAGGACTATGACCTGGCCCATTTTGTGCATGGAGGGCAGGAACACCCTCACAGGGTTAACGGTCTCACAGTCTCGAATGCCACAGGCCCTCGAAGCGAATTGGAGCCTCCAGTGTCGCAAGAGAGTGTTTTCCTGAAATCCGAACAGCCTCTGAGGAAATGGCTTATATGGAAAGAAAGAAAAAGGAGCTAGAGAATAAGAAAGAGAGACTCTTCCAAATGGCTCTTTTCCCCTTATCATCCATCTGTCTATTTATCCTTATCAGATCTCCTCTTGAGATCCTCATGTGGTCGCAATTCCAGGTTTGAATGATCATTACCCGCTCTAACACAATACGTCCAGTGTTCCTCCTATAAAAGCGGATAATTAAGAGGCCTGGAGAACAAATCACTCTCGACTGACTTCATTTTAAATGACCTGATTTTACATGACAGCACAGAACTGTTTATAGAGATTGGATGACATCAGAGACATTATAAGAGGGAGATCATGGTCCACTCAAATAAAAATGAACGCTCAATAAGGCAGCTGCAGAAATGAAGTGCCATCTTTTATTTAAAAGAGCTAGAACATAGAAAAATACTCTAGAATGTGCATGTAGATTAGCTGGAAAAAGACCTAAAACATAATTTTATGTAGGCTACTTAGATATATGGGTCTGCTGCCAACCCATTACCATTTCCACTTGCCCATAACCTGTCCATTTGCGGTTGTGTTCTCATCGCATAAGTGCTGGCAGACACATGTGTAATGGTCTTAGCACATTAATTATAGCGTATTATGGCTGTATTTGTTATTGCTGTATTGGGTGTAATAGTCAATGAGACGTGCAATGTTCACAACCACTCTGGCCAAAACCGACACCTTAAAACCAACAGCAGTTATTTTAAAAAATTTAAAATGATATCTGCGGGCAACTATGAATGCCACAAGTTTGGCATATAGAGGTTAACCACATAAGTAAAAATAAGCTGAGACTGGTATAAGGCTCCCTGGTTTTATCCACTTTCCAAGGTTCGATTCACTTAAAAATGGTTACTTCTCAAACTAACTTCTAAATGTGTCACCTTGCATGTTAAATGTATAAAGTATGGGTATTTTGTGAATATAGTAAACTATGCCACTCATTGACAAAAATTCTGCTGAATATTTTAGAACTATTTGCTTGATGTCAAAGCAAAATTCAAGGACCAAGTCATACATCTAATATCAGTTTTGATATCAAGTACAAATAAACCAGGTTTTCAAAACAAAGCAATCTAAAGTATACGTTCTTTCAAAAGTATTGCTGCCTTTGTCACAATATCAAGCAACTGCATTAAATGTAAAGGTTCTCACATCAGTGCAAAAATATCACCTATTCAAATAAAACAGTACACAAAAACAATGATCAAATTACTCTCCTGTAGGCCTATCTGTAAATAAGTAGCTCCACGCCTGATTGGCTTAAAATTTGCTGCTTTAAAATTAATCAGTGTTATGCATGGCATAAACAAATCCAAGGAGGGCCACAATAACATTCCCCTGAGCCAAACCGGAACAGGCAGCATATTTCACTTGCATGTCATTAAAATCTTTTAAGTCAAGTTCTAGTATTGCATCACAACAGCAACGAGCTCAAAGGTGCCGCCTTTGAATTCTCCTCCAAGCACAAAAACTTTCAGGTGCGTCATCCGTTTACACTTATCCAAAGCCACGTTAATTTACTCTAATCAGTGCCGGACACTTTTAGAAAAGCAGCAATCCTGACATCAGTTCAGCATGAGGGGGACAAGTTAAGCCAACTCTAGTCTAAACACCTAGTGAGGTGTGTGTGTCCGTATGTGTGTGTGTAGTCAAAGGGGGTCAGAACCCCCTGGAGGGAGGCTGGCGACACAGACTCCTACGGCTCTAAATCAATTGTGCATGCTGAGTCACCTTTCAACGGTGTGGACGAGTCGTATAATTAAAATCACACATTCAAGCAGCATCGATTTGCATTAAATGAGCTGTGATTGTGATCGATAACCCCCCGTTGGTTCAAATGCATAAAATATGACGTCTGGATGCAGTCAACGGTTTGATTGATCATCACTGAATCAGTGTCATTCCATTTACCAAGACAATCCATTTCTACACCAGACCAAACAAGATTGGGTTTCTCCTAAAACTGATATGGAAAAGGTACCACATCTGCCACTGGTTTAAAAACCCTCACCGTTGGCATCATGGGAGATTTTCCCGGGGGGAAACGACCTTGATGAAGTTCATCACAAAAGGGAAGGAAGTTGCAAAGCTCAAAGAACAATCAAGATGTTTTTGATTTACTCTCCAAGTGGGGTGGAACCGCTTTACTAGAAAAGTGAACTGCTTTTGTGCGAGTGGGGGTCACAACTCCTGACCTTGAAAGTGGGTTGACAGAGTAAATTGATTTAAGGCATCTTAGACAGTCGTACATTCTAGTTTTATGAGCCTCAACTTGTTCAGTTTGGCTTGGTATACTTCTGTCATGGAGTTCCTGATAATAATAGCACTGTACAATAGAAAACTGATAACATATCTAAGAGTGGTTGACGTATTGACACAGCTAACTTAAACACAGAAGGGTTGGGTTTTAGATCTTCAAAGCTTTGAGAACTAGGCTATTCAAGGAAAGTTTTAGAGAAACGCTTCACCGATCATATAACGCACATGGACCGAACTCAAATAAGAATGGAGGTTTATAAGTCTTAAAATGAGTGTGGGTTTGACAATAATTAGCAAATTCCTGTGCGTGCTGTGAGGCGTTATGGGCCTGAAAACAGTAGGGCTGCAGTTTGGTGTGGACGGCAGGTGCTGTCTTATGATGAGGTTTGCAGTCGCTCTCCAAAACCAATTAAAAGCGCTAAATGTGAGTTTGGCTCGGGAGCTCTGCGACTGCAGAATCCAAATACTGCTGCGCCCTGCTTGACAGGGCAAGCCAGTAAGCAACGATTCAGCTTTTTCCTAGAAGAACAAACAAAATGGCAAATTCATGACCTTTTCAACCATAACCACATTACATCCTGCTGGTCCCAATATGTTAAACGAACAATTTAGACATCATGGAGTTAATCAAAGAATGTGGGTAATGTAAAGGGACAGGGTTCTAGCACTGCACCGCTTCATGAGGTAAAGCGATTCCCGAGAAAGCAATATTTGAAATCCTTCAAAAACGACTGGATCTACAAACACGCTCAGTGGAGCGTTAAATCTATCTTGATTAAAGCGGAAAAAAGCCTTGAATAATGAACTGTGCCGCCCGGCTTTTGTAATTAAGTCTACCAGTGCATTCTGGTCTGGCGTTTGACAAACAGGGGAATTGCTTGGTCCCTTCTCTCAAACAGCTAATCGCAGGATGAATCTCCGGCTGTGTAGATCTGGGGCATATTGATGTGCGTAGCTGATCTTGACAATTTAACTCTTATGTTTTTTAAACCCCCAGGTGCAGCCTGGCCAATTGAAGTCTTAAAAAATAAGATTTTTTTAATGGTTTTTACAGCACATTAGGTTCAGCAAGAACCATTTTTCACTGTATAAGCTTCACTCTATGGACCTTTTGGTTAAAAAGTAAAAGGATTCCAAAAAGGTGGTTACTGCAGCGATGCCATAGCATAGAAGAACCATTTTAGACTCAGTGAACAGTTCTTTAAAGAACCCTTTTTCACTGTAAAGAACCTTTTGTTGAATGAAAAGCTTTCGTGGATGTTAAAGGTTCATCATGGAACTAAAGATGCTAGTAAAGAACCTTTATTTTTAAGAGTGTACATTACTTGTTCTTCAGATAATAATGGAACTGATCGACTCAAATTCTTGTCCTTTCATTTAATGAGACTGTAAATTCCTTTATTTGTAGGAATAAGCATGAATCTGTAAGAGAGTTCAGGCCCTGTGCTAAAACAGTAGACTCATCTGCCATCATTTCATCACTAACATCTCACATCTCCCGTTTTGCATCTGCTATCGATTATTTCAGAAATGTGCTTAAAAACACACTACTGAAATAACTGAAAAGGCATGTTTGGTTTTCTGTAAATTTTTCTGAACTGTGTTGAAGTTTCAAAATGATTGTTTCTTCAACTCTTGTTTGTGTTTTTAATTACTCCGACACCGAATGAAAGTGAACACAGCTGGATGAGACAAATCTAAGACGTTTGACGGGAAAGCCATTAGAAACGCACGGACGGTTTTCACTCATTCGACGTGCGGTTAGACAGGAGAATCAGTCTATGCAGTGAATTTCCCGTCGAACCTAGAACATTTATCAACTCATCAAATTCAGTCATGAAAACCAGAAGGAAGCACGTGAGAAAACGTATATTCCAGAAAGTTCACACGGCTCCCCAAAACCACAGGCCACACAAATGGAATCAAGAGAAAGCCAATCAGAAATGTTCTCTTACCTTTGAAGGGCAAGAAGACCCGAGGGGCATTCTGAGGTTCGCTGTCCGAACCCAAAATCAGGACTGATAGAGCCAGGAGGACCTGGACAGACCATCGACTGTCCAACAGCATGGTGCATCCGTTGAAGTCAGAAAGACACAACTGCAGAGGTCACTGGGAAGAAAAAACACATATTGTAAAGAATATGATGTCACTTACTGCTTTCCAAAGTTAAAAAATTTGTTGAATTCGACATTTGGCACACTTATGCATGCCGTATTTCAGCACAAAAACTGTAAGCACGACGTATTCAAATTAAGTTACTTTCATTCTTCAAAGCATAAACATGCCTCCTTTCTATGTAAATTAGGTTAATTATTGTTTGCGCCTTATTCACAAAACTCACTGCTGCTCACCTTGAGCTATAATGGCACACTATTTTTAAAGAAATACTTGTGTACATTTTTATTGCAATACCATCAAATCAAGACCAATAGATTGAGAAGGAAAATATTCAATGAAAAGGGAAAATTCATGCTAAATGCATTCTCTTAACATCTAAGCAAAAGCCAACGTCATATCCAAAATCTTGTTCGCCCATATGTATTCAAGATACTTTAAAGTTCCATATGTTTTACCTCTGGGCTCCCTGCTTTAATAAGAGAAGCTAAGGGGCCCTCCGCAGTAAACAATTCACCAAAAAATAAGGGTTTGGTTTAGGGCTGCACGATAAATCGAAATGGAATCGAAATCGCGATTCAACAGAAGCTCCGATTGTCATGCGTATCTTTCAGTGAAGCACGGTTCTGTGATCAGCAGTAAATCTCCATCCAAAGGCCAGAGGGCGCTCTCGCGCTGAAACTCCAAATATGCCCCGAAGATGTAATCCAGGAAATGCCTATAGCGGTAGCTGGATAAACAGAAGATTTAACTGCTTTTATTGATTCAATGTGACTAATAAACACACGATTATGACAATATATGGTTTATCTGAGTTATTATTATTATAATTTTCATTAAAATAAAGTATATTTATAATGCAATGCCTTTATCACTGCTTAGAATACTATGAAATATGTTGCGTGCCTTATTCTGTGAAAGAAGCCACATCATCTCACAGTAGGATTTCTTTCAAACACTCGACTGACGTTATGAAGTGAGTTTGGAGTAAAAATATGTTATTAAATGTGGTATTTTCACATGCTTTCAGATGGAGCAGCATTTACTACACAGAGCCGTAGTTCACCGAGAAGCTATGCAAACAGCTGTCATTATCGCGAAGGATTTCTTCGATTTCATAATCGCACAATAAAATAATCTGCAATTTTTTTGCGTAACTTGTCAGTGAACTACGGCTCTGTGTAGTAAATGCTGCTCCATCTGAAAGCACGTGATGAAGATTTACTGCTGATTACAGAACCGGCATTACTAACAAAATGTGCATGACAATCGCATTCAATTAATCGTGCAGCCCTAGTTTGGTTACATTTGTTTGAAACATACAGCAAAAGGATATTCCCCATGAGAGTATGTTGACAAACCCCACTGCTGCCACATAGTCCATCTCTTTCAGATGGACAGGAACAAGGCTGCCACCCATAGAGGGGCTGCACTCATGTTGCTCAGTGGTGGCATGACACATAATCCTAAAAACTTGAATCGGTGCGAATATATCTCAATCAATGATACTGTTCCCAAAGCCACATGCTATTGAAATTGATCACAAATGTATGGACAATATATTTTCATTGTATTTTAAAGAAGGAACAAACATCTAAAAAAACAGACAAGTAGTGCTAGCGGAAGACGATCAGTCCAAAAAAGCGCTGCCTGACCGCAGAGCGTTTATGAGTGGAAGCAGCTGTTTAAACCTCAGCTATTTGCAGGCAATTTGTTAACTGTCCGGCTGTTTATCTAAATTCTCTGCCTCTTTACCTCACACAAGCCAGTGAAATTAAACAACAATTATATGAACACAAGTACACACAGACACAGTCGGAGGCAAGCAATTATGTATACAGTCTCACAAATACACTGAAAGAATGGATCCATACCTTCCCCCCTAAAATGTATGGCTTTTAGGGCATTTTTTATGAGAACAGTCAAAATATTATGTGAAAAATTGTGGGACAGCAAGAAACATTCAGGCTGTTTCATTCAAATCTCATTCTTTTATTAATGTTTTAAACTTAGCTCCCACTTAAGGGGAACTTTATCAACTTTTAAAGACTTTTAACTGTAATAAAATAATTCCTCAGCTACTACATTAACACATATTCACTTTCTATTATCATATTAACTATAAATTCCAATATGATGAATTTAAAATAATAGCTTCCCATTTAATTAAGCAAATGAATAAAACAAAATGAATAGAATGGGCTCTTCAGCGACTCATAACTCAACAAAATCGAATTTGGCTTGTAAATTTAGCCTTACTGGAAGTGCAAGTTGTCAACATTCATAAAGTCTTCTGACTGATCAACAGGTTGACTGGTCTCACTTTTTTTATGCAGCTCTTTCTACAAGTTCTTATCCCATTTGGCACTACAGTATCAATATGTACAGCCCATATCTGCATTTATTGTGTTTGTTTATTGTTAGTTTGTGAAATTGTTGCAGTGTTTGTTTTGTAAAGACATGCACTCTGGCCCCTGGAGACATTGTATGTTGTTTCTTTTTCCTGCCACCCAGCAGAGCAATGAAAATAAATTACTTTGACTCTCTTAACTGCCTATTGTGCTGTTATATATACAGGAGCGCTCGGATAGCTCAGTGTATGGTTAACTTGACAGAAAAAACACTGGGAAACAGCAATAAAGGAGTTGTGTGAAGTAAAGCAGCTTGGTCTCGCAGTGGAGTAGAAATAAGTGATAATACAAATAATTATAAGGTTATTTAGTGTGCATACTGGGATATTATGAGCTGTTGTGGGTAATGAAAGTTCAGAGAATGCCATGTTAATGTTGATTTATCTAATCAACATTAACATGGCAGTTTTTGAGTCCTGTGGTGTGACTTTACTGATATACTTATTCCATACATGCAGTGTTTAGGACCATATTACACTCAAGTACTACAGTATGTGGAATATTTGTACTTTTAAAAATCAATTTGACATTATATAACCATTAACTTGTGAAGGCAAAAAAGGCTTTTCGTCATTAAACTAAAATCGTGATATGTTGCCAACTACCCTTATACAGCAAACAACAATTACACCCATTAATTCAAGAAATTACATTTTAAGAATGGAGAGAAAAATATTTCTGCCAACATTGAATGTTATATTGGGAAATAATTATTATAGGAGCTTGAAGGATTCATTGCAAAGCCAACGGAGTTGGAAAACAAATGGCATTTAAAAATCTTTCAAATCTTAACGTTTTAATGTGGCTTATAACAACAACAACAACAACAACAATAATAATAATAATAAAATTAGTATTAAAATAATACTAAGATAGTGTTAATAAATGGAAAGGCATGCAATCCAATGTTTACCTGCTTACTCTAAACTGTCCAGAAGGAACTTTGAGCTCAACTTAAAGAGTGAATCCAGTAAATGTCTGCGAGTTCTGGTTTATGTTCGTATGCCCCAGGTCCTGCAGGTATAGTGAGGTACAGTCTTTATCTCTCTGAACACCTGAGCGCGGTGTACTGCTTTTCCTCTATTATAGTGTTGATCTGGTACAGTTTTTGTAAAATCCCGTTTGATATCGAGCTAAGAAGCGTTAAAGAAGCGTAAAGCCACCTGACAACTCCGTGAACTGCTTCAGCGCCGTGGCTGTCCGTCTGAATATCTCCAAACACAAGCGCACCACTGCCCGCACTCATTCGCTCGCCTCAAATGCTGTCCAAACAGCTTGGCAGGTGGATGCATTGTCGCTCATTTGCATACGACACGCCCATTGGGTGGGGAGTTTACCTTGGAGCTCCGCCCCCTTCAGCACGAGCTGCTGTGATAATCTTCAACGCAGTGTAGTGTATGCCAGGCGGACCTCTGGGGAACACTGTGAATGCGATTACGTTCATGTTTCATTAGGTGGAGTAAACTCAGTAAGAATTTATTAGAACTTACATATGTGCAATTCCTGTGTGGAACGCAATATTTGTGCAGTTTTTTTTTTTTTTTTTACAATATACTGTAATTGTGTAGGCTATGGTGTCTAGTTCATAACCCACTTAGATGAGGAAAAAAATGCGGTATTTTGCATATTTGCTGTTGAATAACACAATAAAACCACACTAGCAAACATTTAAACAAGAGTTAACTAAAGGCTAAATTGTGTCCTAAAGACAGGAATATATTTGTAATATCATAATAGGCTTGGAGCAAGTTATCATGGTTTGTGTGTGTGTGTGTGTGTGTGTGTGTGTGTGCGTGCGTGTGTACATGTATGTATTATTTAGATATTTATTTTATCACAATATTTTCTGGCCAAAACAGTTTTAAACTTTTAGATTTTTGCTGTTTCATTAATTTTTTGTTTCATTTTGTTTGTTTGTTTTCACTTTTTCTTCAGAATGTTGTGAAAAATATTAGGCCATTTGATTTATTTATTTTTTATTATTATTTTTTGTGTGAAAACTTATCCCATAACTTATAGGAACCAAAAAGATCTTCTTTTTTTCTTCTTCTTGACAAATAGTGGTGAAAATATTAAATAGCCTTTTGAAGCCAAAACATTAAGGTATGTGTCAATACAGAACTTTCAAAAATAAAACAACCCAGAGAAATCGCCAATTCCCCGGCATTAAGAATGTAATAGCTAGCAACCAGTCTCTCTCTATATAAACATATTTATTGTAACATATTGTATATCTATTCAACTATCTATTGATCTATTTATATTTTATTTGTTTGCAGGTCAGAACATGAGAGCATTGTGCAATTGAGATTTTTAACTCCAGCATTTTCCCTTCAAGGACTGCAACTCTAAGAACTTTGAAAAGTCCAATTTTGTTGACACTGGAATAATCACATCCAGTTCTGCTGCTTTTTTCAAACATATCTTTGCTTTGAAACGCAAAATAAGCAATTCAGTTAGAGAGACTCAGGTTTAATTTATCCACGACCGTTTACACACCACACACACATACATTCAGGTCCCTTCAGCTCTGTAAGCAGAAACACATTCTTGTATTAGGGAGTAAATGTTTTGCGTGTTAATACATGACAGAGGATTTTAGATAAAAGGCATACCGATGCTTGAAAAACTACCTGCGCAAGATTTACAGACAATATCAGCATGCAACTCGTCTTCTTTCTCAGTCTTTCAAAGACAGGAATGAGTTTCGCTCTCCTTGATGTAAGACATGCAGTGACATAACTTAACGACATTCATCTGTTCAAAATGACTGTGTGTGTCTCCCTCAGTTAAGGCGATAGCAACATGGTGCCACTACAGCATTCAGACTGCTTGATATAGAGAGTGTTGAACCCACGTGGAATGCTTGGGAAAACCTCTGAGAGAAATCAGGAGGGATTTTGTGGTATGTATCTTTTCTTTCCTTTTTTTTCTTCTGCTTAAGCATGCAATTACAATTTTAAATAACTGTTTTCTATTTGAATATATTTAAAATGTCATTTTTAACCATCATTACTTTTCAGTGTCACATGATCCTTCACTCTAATAGGCTGCTTAAAAACATTTCTGATTATTATCAATGTTGAAAACAGTTGTGCTGCTTAATATTTTTGTGGAAGCTATGATATATTTTCTCAGGATTCGTTGATCAATAAAGTTCAAAAGAACACCATTTATTTGATTTGAATTTTTTTTCATAAAATATAAAATATTGTTACAAAAAATGATAATATATACATACATACATACATACATGCATACATACACTACCAGGCAACGTTTTTGAACCGTACAATTTCTAAAGTTTTTTTAAAGAATTCTCTTCTGCTCACCAAGCCTGCATTTATTTGATCCAAAATACAGCAAAAGCAGAAATATTTAAAATAACTGCTTTCTATTTGAATATATTTTAAAATGTAATTTATTCCTGTGATCAAAGCTATATATTAGTGTAACATTTTCAACATATATAAGATGGCTACAAACTCAATAGACAAGTAGTAAATTTCCCATAGTTCTGCAGTTCTGCAAACTCTTTGAATAGAACCACTTCCTTCTTGGTCAGCAGAATCTATAGGATGGTCAGAAAAAAGTGGGACATCAACATGATTGAAGTGTTCTGTAGCAGTCAGTTTACAGACATCTTTGTCTCTCACATCATGAAGTTATTTGAAAACCTTCGACTAATGAAAAGTCATTTGCTATTGTCAAAAAAAGATTGAAAAAGCTAATTCCTGGCTTCGCGTTGCTGCACTTCTGTCGCTCACATTCTTTATTAGCCTCCTATTTAATCTACATTCGCCGCAGAATTCACATTATAGTCACAATGCAGCCTGCCGGTGAGACTGGGCTCGGGCTGAAGAGGTTGAATGGACAGAACCGGAGAATGAAGGGGAATCTGTCCTTTTCAGCACCGCCGAAGCATTCCCCCCTTCCTCCTGTCTCGCGCCGACCTGCAATAAAACTGTTTTCAAAGACAACTTGGCAGAGGTCAAATGGAAGATGTCTGTAAATGAAAGCAGCCTGACTTTGTCTCCCTCCAGGCGAACTCTGACAACTTCGACAACTTATCTTTTCAGCGTGGGGCAGAGAAGGGCTTCTGGAGGAGGCAGGTCTTCACAACTGTCTCAGAAGCCTTCACCCTATCCTTTATGTGGAAATAAAAGGCATTTCAGATGTCAAGACTGGATGTGGAGTCTGAGTGAGCCTGTGAACTTGTTTCCACCATGCTATTGTTTTTTTATCCGTTTTGCTGTATTGACATCGAATCTGCCCTCTAAGGCTCGACCCCTAATACAGCTGCAGAAATATTAGTTGAATGTTTCAGTGGGATGACATGACGAGCTCATGCTGAGGCACCTTGAAATAACTGTTTTCTATTTGAATATATTTAAAATGTCATTTTTAACCATCATTACTTTTCAGTGTCACATGATCCTTCACTCTAATAGGCTGCTTAAAAACATTTCTGATTATTATCAATGTTGAAAACAGTTGTGCTGCTTAATATTTTTGTGGAAGCTATGATATATTTTCTCAGGATTCGTTGATCAATAAAGTTCAAAAGAACACCATTTATTTGATTTGAATTTTTTTTCATAAAATATAAAATATTGTTACAAAAAATGATAATATATACATACATACATACATACATGCATACATACACTACCAGGCAACGTTTTTGAACCGTACAATTTCTAAAGTTTTTTTAAAGAATTCTCTTCTGCTCACCAAGCCTGCATTTATTTGATCCAAAATACAGCAAAAGCAGAAATATTTAAAATAACTGCTTTCTATTTGAATATATTTTAAAATGTAATTTATTCCTGTGATCAAAGCTATATATTAGTGTAACATTTTCAACATATATAAGATGGCTACAAACTCAATAGACAAGTAGTAAATTTCCCATAGTTCTGCAGTTCTGCAAACTCTTTGAATAGAACCACTTCCTTCTTGGTCAGCAGAATCTATAGGATGGTCAGAAAAAAGTGGGACATCAACATGATTGAAGTGTTCTGTAGCAGTCAGTTTACAGACATCTTTGTCTCTCACATCATGAAGTTATTTGAAAACCTTCGACTAATGAAAAGTCATTTGCTATTGTCAAAAAAAGATTGAAAAAGCTAATTCCTGGCTTCGCGTTGCTGCACTTCTGTCGCTCACATTCTTTATTAGCCTCCTATTTAATCTACATTCGCCGCAGAATTCACATTATAGTCACAATGCAGCCTGCCGGTGAGACTGGGCTCGGGCTGAAGAGGTTGAATGGACAGAACCGGAGAATGAAGGGGAATCTGTCCTTTTCAGCACCGCCGAAGCATTCCCCCCTTCCTCCTGTCTCGCGCCGACGTGCAATAAAACTGTTTTCAAAGACAACTTGGCAGAGGTCAAATGGAAGATGTCTGTAAATGAAAGCAGCCTGACTTTGTCTCCCTCCAGGCGAACTCTGACAACTTCGACAACTTATCTTTTCAGCGTGGGGCAGAGAAGGGCTTCTGGAGGAGGCAGGTCTTCACAACTGTCTCAGAAGCCTTCACCCTATCCTTTATGTGGAAATAAAAGGCATTTCAGATGTCAAGACTGGATGTGGAGTCTGAGTGAGCCCGTGAACTTGTTTCCACCATGCTATTGTTTTTTTATCCGTTTTGCTGTATTGACATCGAATCTGCCCTCTAAGGCTCGACCCCTAATACAGCTGCAGAAATATTAGTTGAATGTTTCAGTGGGATGACATGACGAGCTCATGCTGAGGCACCTTGTGCAACAGAAATAATAGGCCTGCGTTCCTGTGGTGCAGTAAAGCCCTGAGGCTTCAGGTGTTATACCTGTGTGTATCTGTGAACTGTGGGTGATAATGAAGGGTGCAGGCACTTTAGTCACAAGTGTTCACACTGTGATTACCTCAGGGGTCAATAACCCGACACGTTTCCCACAGCGGAGGTGTGTTTAGGAAACTGTGGGCCCTTTAGTTCTGTGCTTTTGTGTTAATAGTATGTGTTAATAGTGAGTGTAGCTGAAAAATGTCCCCATGATATCTAGCAAAACCTTGATTTTGTTGATGTTTTTTAACTAAACATTAGTTCATAAATACTGTAAATAATTTGTTATTTATTCTACATTTACTTTACAATATTCTAAATTTAAAAATGAATTAATAATTATTTTAAATTAGGAATTATTTAAAAGAATTAGCTTTATTAAATATTTTTTTTTACTTAAGGGAATAATTCCGTCATCATTTACTCACCCTCATATTGTTCCAAACCTGTATGATCTGCAGAAATATTTCATAAAGTATTCTTAAATAACCATGAAAATAGCCCATATGACTCATGATACAATATCATTTAAAAGGTTGGAGTCGGTAAGATATATATATATATTATATACATAAATATAGTATATAAAAACAATATATATATATATATATATATATGTTTTTGAAAAAGAAAAATCTCTTAAGCTCACCAAGGCTGCATTTATTTATTTATTTATTAATACAGTAAAAACAGTAATATTGTGAAATATCACAATTTAAAACAATTGTATTCTATTTTACTATATTTTAAAATGAAAATTATACCTGTGATCGCAAAGCTAATTTACACAGCCATTATTACAGTCTTCACACATGATCCTTCAAAAATCACTCTAATATGCTGATTTGATGCTAAAGAAACATTTATATTATTATCAATGTTGACAGTTGCATCCTTGCTGAATATAAGTTTTTTTTTTCCATTCTTTATGTGCAAAATTTAACCAAATGTTTTCTTTATTCTTTTTCTTTTTTTTTATAAATATTTCCTTTATTTCTTATATTTGTGTTTACTTACATTCATATGTGGCACATCAATATATAATACAGCAGGTTTGATATCAATTTTCAAAAGCCAGTGGTTCTAGCATGATCATACCGAATATGATGCTACTGTATCGCTTCAGAAGATTTATAAAAGACTTAAAAAATAGCACAGAAGTTGTATGGACACCTTTTGTGGTGAGTTTTGGTAACACTTTAGTTTAGGGATCAATTCTCACTATTAACTAGTTGTTTATTAGCATCCCTATTATTAACATATTGGCTGTTTATTAGTACTTATAAAGCTTTAATTAAAAATTAATTAAAAATTAAATTAATTATTAAATTACTTATAAAGCACATATTCTGCATGACCATATTCTACATCCCTAATCCTACCCAACACCTAGACTTAACATCTACTTTACTAACTATGATTAAAAGGCAAATTAGGAGTTTATTGAGGCTAAAGTCATAGGTAATGGTTTGTTAGTAGCTGGAATTGGACCTTAAAATAAAGTGTGACCTAAGTTTTTCGTTATATTTGGTGCTCAGCTCAAAGATCCTCAGTTGACTGCTGACACTGAAACATTTATACTGAAATCTTTGAAGAAACTTACCTTTGGAGCCTCATTTTCTCCTCTCACTCTGAAGACGTCCTCCAGTGCTCTTCAAAAACAGACAAAAGATCTCTATTCCTGTCCAGCCTGATACAACCTCATGCCCCCTTCACTAAAGTACTGTAAAAAGCAGCGTTTGTTCCTTGCACCATTTGGCCGGGTCCGTCTCGACGCTAATGGTCCTGATTAGTCTCCTGTACTGGTTTCCCTCAGGTGCTTGGAGATTTGGAAACCGTCCTGTGCTCTTTCTCAATTTGTGGAGGTTAAAGTGTCACTCCTGTCTCAGTACTTAAGAGGTTCTGTTGAATAGGCCTCTATTTGTACCCAATCAAAGAAGACGTATCACATCAGCCATTTGAATCACTCAGGAGGCATTAGTGCTATTAGCATTTGGAAATAAACACCGCTCTCAGGGATTTTCTCTAGGGGATACCTATTTTCTGGAGACTCAGAATAAAACTCGGTCACCCGCAGCAGTTCCCTTACTTTAATGAAGATGGAAGCTTACAAAAGCTCTCTTGGCTTCTCAACGCAAAGCTTTTACGTCAATGCTAACGTGCTATCACAACAATGAATAGCTTTGGAATGGCTGGAAAAGAGCAGCTTTGGTCTCTGAGCAACAGCAAAGCTAAATATTCGGTTGTCATTTATTCAAAGTTACTTAATTCATTCCAAACTATATTATTTATAATATTATACACAATATTATTTTCAATCTGCCATGGAACAAAATAGGATATATTTTTCCACAGTGTCCAGGCTCTATTTCCATGCAACATAAAACAATGTTAACCAGGCTTGGACAAAATTCAGAATTGAAGAATTAGCTATTTTTGCAAATTTTTTGCGAGAATTATTGCAATGTATTTTTAGAATCTGAATTTATTTGCATTGAATCTATCTATCTATCTATCTATCTATCTATATAAAGCTTCAAAATTCAAAGGTTTGCAAACTTGAAAATGAACATACAAAGATTGTTCAAAATTAGTCTAATCATTTTACTATCTTTTCTCCAAATCTGAGTTCTAATTCTGCATCCTGTTTGCTACCTTAATTCAAATTCAATTTAAAACCAGGAATTTAAAAGCTGTTTCCAACTCAATTCTGAATGCCACAGCTCCCTGTGAGAACTGGAGGGTTTGAGCTCCAAAATTCTGTATGGAGCAGAATCAAAGCAAACTACAGTGTAAGTATTCTTCAGTGATGGACACACACACAGTAGAACTTTTCCATACGTACAGCACACACACAACACACCCTCAAACAGTACGACAGATTAAATGGATGAATTAATGAGAGAACATGTAGTAATCTCACAGCCTCAATAGGAACCTTATGCTGTGACAAGATATGACATAAAAAAAGCCTCCTGACAAGCCAGCGGTAGAGCTGATGTCCCGTCTCTCTCATTAGCATATATATGAGAAAAGTTCTCTCCTCTGCCTCTCACCTTGAGTATTCACAGGTCTTCTTCTCCACTCAAACACTCTGCTCCAAATAACTCAAAGCAGAGTTTATAGGCTACATCTTTCCCAAAGTTTTGATTTTTTTTTTTTGTCTCATTTTCTTTCTGCAGCTGTGAAAACAGGTTTTATATGAGAGTCGTGGACAGTCAAACTCTTTGTCAACTTTCAAAATAAGAAGTGAAGTTTTACTGAGGCCGTTCTGCTTTGGCAGAATGAAATATTATGAGTCACCATCACCGAAGTCCTGTATACAGGGCGAGGACATAAAATGTGTTGGACCTTCAAGAAAGAGGAAAAAATATGTTTCAGCTGTTTGTCATTTGTATATAATGTACTTAAAGGAATAGTTCTCCCAAAAATGATAATTATGTCATTAATTACTCACCCTCATGTCGTTCCAAACCCGTAAGACCTCCGTTCATCTTCGGAACACAAATTAATATATTTTTGATGAAATCTGAGAGCTTTCTGACCCTCCCATAGACAGCAAGGGTCCTTACACGGTCAAGGTCCAGAAACGTAGTAAGGAGATTGGTAAAATAATCCATGTGACATCAGTGGTTCAAACGTAATTTTGCGAAGCTACGAGAATACTTTTTGTGCGCAAAAGAAAACAAAAAGAATGACTTTATTCAACAATTCGTCTCCTCCGCGTCACCCTGCCGCCATTTTGGAGAGTATCCACTGAACGTAAATAACATATGCTGTTCTGTTTCAGCTGCGTCACGCGGATTGTGAACGTAAATAACGTATCCGCTTGATGCAACTGACACAGAACAGCATACGTTGTTTACGTTCAGTGGATACTCTCCAAAATGGCGCCAGGGTGACGAATTGTTGAATAAAGTCGTTATTTTTGTTTTCTTTTTCACATTAAATCTCTCTATCTCTGATTTTTCTCTGAAACGTTGACCTGGTGTCCTCAGGTTTTCATTCAGATTATCCTATAAGTATCTCTGTTCACCACATTCAGTCAAAATTACTAGCATTTCAACACACTAATACATATATTTTAATCAAGGACACAAAGAATCGTGTGAGGATCAACCAGGTTTTGGCCGCCAGCCCAAAAGCTTAAACACAATGCCATCTGTATTTAATAACTGAATAATACAATTTAAGAGCTTGTACTTTGACTGACAATTGTACCAAATAATTGGAAACCGAGTGTGTGTGTGCCAGTTCGCTCACTCACAGATTCAAATGTAAAACTATACTTTCATCCTCCACCTCACAGAATCAATGTTTAAAAATGCCATCATTAAACACACCTTAACTGAATAAAACCACAAACCAGAGCTCTCTGCTGCGCTGCTAATTCAACAGTTCTCTGTAATGTATTTCAGACCAGCCAGACCTCATCCTGGCTTGTTCTGTGGGAACAAACACGCTTGGGCTCGGGTGAGTTGGGGGGTGTGAAAAAACCAAACCCATCCGACCAAGTTCAAACACTGATTTAATTCAGTGCAAATGGAACAACCTTGACAAACAGAGGCAAATGCATGCGTAAATCATAGGAGTGTTATGTTATGATTCATTTATGCGTCAGGGTTTGGGTTTGGATTCGGTCCAAGGGAGGCACAGGTTTGGTTTGTGGGCACATGCTCTGCCCACAGGACTAAAAAAATATTCTGTCATCTCACTGTTGACCATAAAAATGACTGTTTAAAGTGCAAAAGAATGATGAAGTGAGTGAAGGGCAGAAGTATAATGAAATGCTAGTAATTTTGACCGACAGGGGTGAATGGAGATGCTGATTGGATGGTCTAAATGAAAACCAGAGGGAACTGGGTGAAGGTTTAAAAAGTGAAAAATCAGCCACATATATATCAGTAAAACTGGTTTTTAAAGCAAAAACAACTTTTTAATATATTATTTATGAAAATATTTATAAAAATTGATTGGGTGAGTGATGTTCATAACTAAATATTAACATTAATACATCTCTCTCTCTCTCTCTCTCTCTCTCTCTCTCTCTCTCTTTCAGCTATCATTTTATCAAGTTGTCAAGATTGAATGCATAAGTTTGAATGTATAAATGTTATACAACTTTGTCAAGTAACCATGAATGCAAGTCAATGTAAAACAAACCAAGCATTTTTGTAAATTTGGCCCAGGATACACAAAGTAATTCCTATCAAAACACTTTCAGGCTTCAGTTCAAGTGTTTATATCATTTAAGCCATCCGGGAAAGGATGCCCAGGTTTAGCTTGTTTTTCTGAACTGGAGAGGCCAAAATAACTCAAGTTCAGCATTCTCTGCACATCGCTATGGAAAGTTAGCTATTTTATTTATTATTTTATATAAACAATTAGTTTTACTGTATTTTTGGTCAAATAAATGCAGCCTTGGTGAGCATAAGAGATTTTTTTTAATTGGTCGTCGGTGTATATATTTATAAATTAATATATAAATATTATATAACTTAATGCTGGATCAATCCTCTTGAAGTAACCTGAGGTCATGCTTAAAGGCACGACAGATGAATCAACCCTTGAGGGGTTTGAACGTACAACAATGAAATCCTTTGATCATCAAAATCTTTAATGAGCAGGCTACACTCATTAAAGAAAATTAAGAAAATGTAGATTTAAGGATTCAAGAGGTTATGCTGGATGAATTCATGGAAGGAGTGAGGTAAGTAGCCGTGTACATACTATTTTCTTTATGATTGTTGCCATTATAAGCATCATTACGCACTCCTCCCAAACTCCCATTAGTAGAATGATCCATCTCCATTTTTAATCGAAGTTGCGACAATCTCACCAGAGAGATCTTAAAGTGGGTGGAGGATGCTGTATCGTGCGGTGGCATGTTAAACAATGTACTTCATCTGTAGTATCTCCATCATCTGAGTAAACAAACAGAGATCAACCACAACTGAAATGTCATGTCATGAGGGTCAAATCAAATCATACTTGATTCTGATAAAGCTTGCAATTATAGAGTCAGCAGTCATCGTAAGCAAGAAAAATGAAAGCACATTGGAAAGTAAAAGAACATGCTTTGCGAGATTGAGAGGTCGTGGTGAAATAAATGAGTGTTGCCTCATTACACAGATTTGCAAGAAAAAGGATATGGATTTACCTGTAAAAATTAAATAAAATTAAATAAAAATTATAAAATAAATTATATAAAATAAAATAAATTATATAAAAAATAATAAATAAAATAAAATAAAATAAAATAAAAGCCCACATTATACTCAAAGAGGAAAAGGAATACTGTCTATTGGGCAGCAACCTTGGCAGACACAGCGTGTGCCTACTTCCTAAGGATACAGCGTGTGTGGCAAGATCCGGTAGGGAGAAAAGGCTCATGCTATTACAGAGTTTATGCTTTTTAATAGTTCATCTCAGTGGCATTTCAGCTGTTGGCCTTCCTCCCTTCCTGCTACCAGAACACCAACATCAAAGGCAAAGCAACATGTTCTTGTGTGTGTGTATGCCAGTGCTAATGCTAATGCAAGTAATAAAACCTTGCCAATCTCAATTAAGAATAATGACTGGCACTTTTTCAATGCGCCAAACCTCCCAGCATAACTGCCATTGTAAAAATCATATAAATACTTCATCATAAAGAACCACAAACAATGAAGAATGCAGATAACATTGCATGTGTTTATAGAACACAAAAAGATGTTTCTATAGAAAACTTCGACTGATGGACAGCATAAACGGCTTGTTAAACTGCATAATTAAGCATGCACAATTAGAAGAGTCTGAACGAAGAAATGAAAACAATGATCTCGGTGTTTGAGGTTTCGAAATTGTCTTATCTACGCTTGATCGAGTACAAAACAGAGCTCTTTTTGTGAATTTGTGAAGGCCATCTAAACGCTATGACATCATGCTTGTGCACTCTAAAAAATGCTGGGTTATTTTTTTAACCCTAATGCTGAGTTTAGCCTGTTGGGTCATTTTATTGGGTAGTTTTGAATATTTTTACCCATGTGCTGAGTTATTTATTTATTTTTTACCCAAATGCTGGGTTCAGCTTGTTGGGTCATTTTTTAATATTTTTTTTACCTAGGTGCTGGGTAGTTTTTCTGTAACTAAGCTGTTGGTTTATTTTTTTCTACCCAACCACTGCGTTGAGCCTGTCTCCAAAGAAACAACCCAGCTGATGAGTTACTTTTTGAGTCCTCTACAGGAGAGAGCGGTTCTCAGCGCCGCCGATTAGGTACACTTCTTCAGTGAAATAAGGGTTTGTATACATTTTATTTCATTTATAAAGACTTTACTGTGCTATAAATTGTATTATTTTACGCAACGCAACATAAGGATGAGATGTCAGTCAGCTGCACCTTTTGCATTGCATAACATAAGAAACAACTTTTGCCTTGCTTAACATAAATGGATTTTATTCGTTATAATACTGAGTTTAATTTAATTTGATGGTAAAATATGTTCCTCTTCAGGAACTCGAGCTGCGTCGAAAACGCTAGGGGAACGCCGTTCAGCGTGACGGGCTCTGAATCTCGTGTGTAATCAGACTAACAGGTGACGTCTCGCCCAGCTGTTAGTCTGATTACACACGAGATTCAGAGCCCGTCACGCTGAACGGCGTTCCCCTAGCGTTTTCGACGCAGCGTCTCGTTCCCTCGAGGAACTAGGGTTACATACGTACCCCGAGACGTTCTCTAATCTCAGTACTGTTTGTTTATGGGCAGGCATTCTTGCTTAATAATAAATGTTCATCTTTTGATTTTTGCTGTTGCCTCTAGTAATTCTGTGTGTGATTTTTAATTTCCAGTCCATTTTAAGCCAGCAATATAATAATTTTTAAACAATAGTTGACTTAAATAAAACAACCCAGCATGTTGGGTAAAACATTTAACCTAACCTGCTGGGTCAAATGAGGATAATTAGAAAACGGACAATATGGAAACTAAACAAGCAAGGCAATTGTCTTAAATCTGGATTTTATGTTGATGTGAGAGAATAGATTTGAGTGGATCTCTGTTGTTTTTTCTTTCTTATGACACCACCTACCACACCCAGAACAATGGTGGAACACCCTGGATTACAAAGACTTGGACTATGCTGGGGAGAAAACCCAAACTCCTGCAAGCAATAAAATCTCGATAACAGAGCTGTTTCACATAAAACACTACTAAAGCATTAAGGCAAGCCACAGCGGAGGGAAAAAAAACACGAAACAGAGAAACACAGCATCATGCATAATGTTAAATGCCATCATTACTGTCTTGGGTTGCAATGCTCAAAGCAATGCACATATCTTAAAACCTCAATAAGCCACCAGTATGTTTCATTTATGCATTTGGCAGCCACTTTTAGTCTAGGTTCGCTGGCAAAACTTGCCTCACTCTACAGTTTTGCATACAACTCACTGCAGTTTGCAGCTGAAATGAACACGAGTGCAGCAAACCCCTTCAACTTTTATTCCATTTTACACAAATAATGATTAAAGGGGCAGATTATTGATTAATAAAGACTTATTTTCGCACAGTCCCTTGCAAAACACATTGTTAGTATACTTTTACCACAGCACATGCATTGTAAACTAGTATATATTGGCTTTTCTGGTATTGAAAACTTGCTTGGTATCCCACCTGGTACAGTGTTGCATTTGCGATGAGAAGCGCTCAGGTATAAATCCATGCAACCTGAGTAATGAGAAAAGACTTGTAGAAGTAAACTAAAATGGCATGATTGCATTTTCATCTCATGCTTGCTTTTGTTAACACTATCAGTCAGATAGGTTTAGTGTAGGTGCTATGTTATTTTCAAACGCAAATGAGCATTAACCTTTCAGCACCAATTACCAGACATTTCATTTCTGAACTGCCGTGATATGTAATATCATTGTCAGATTCACATTCATCTGTTTTGGATCAAACGGAATGTCTTTTTAGTGCAACTCATTTCCAGTGATGGGAATAACTGTGTTACAGATAAACGGCGTTATTTTTTTCAATAACGAGTAAAACGAATGACTTGAATGTTTCCCCCGTTACAATGCCTTTATTGACAATACAATGCAGCGTTACCATAATTAATTTTAATATTATTATAATTTTCTTTTTCAGTTCATTTCAATGGATGCGCAGCGCACCTGTATTTGACGTACCGTAAACTCTAGTGTGAAGGTGCACGACTCTCCGTCGCTTTGTCTCACACACACGCAAAGAAATATACAGAGCAAGAGAGTCTTATATACCATGCAGAATTGACGCGCTGCATGTAAACGATATTCTTTGTTGTATTTTCCTGTCAAAATAACAGCGTTCCTTTGCAATTCTTCAGCTTTTAAGAACTGCTGGGTTATCTGGTAGTAGGCGGAACTAATGCGCAAACGGCAATCTCATTGGCTGGTGCTCACCTATTATCATCCCTGTTTTGATTTCAGCAAATCAGTTCGAGCAAACACAGACAACGTAATTAATATTCATGAACCCAGCAGCTCATTAATCCTTAGTATGTTTTATATTGTTATTAGTAGCTGAATTTGTAGTAGTTTTGTTATCAGTATTATTTTAGTTTTTCCCCTTTTTTTATAGAAACACTAAATGACAAAAAATATCAGATATGTAATATTAGTCTGGTGAGTAAACTTTACTAACCAATGGCGATTCTATTGCCAAGGTGTCCATAGAGGGTATAATATGATAATATTATGATAATGATAATATTTACAATAATATATTGAATTTGATAGGTGTCTCTCACATTGTCCCACTGCAACATTAAAATAGTGTAGATTAGTGTACAATGTATTATAATAATAATTTATTCTATTTAGTGTCCATTTCATTCATTTAAAATTTTATTTTGGGGGCATCCAAGTTATTTGACATATTTGAACATTTAAAAAAAAAAAGTTACATAATAGTTACTTTCCCTGGTAATTAGTTACTTTTATAATGATGTAACTCAGTTACTAACTCAATTACTATTTGTGAGAAGTAACTAGTAACTATAACTAATTACTTTTTTAAAGTAACATGCCCAACACTGCTCATGTCACTTTAAAAGTGTTGCAAAACGTGCAAGAAGCAATGGAATATCAATTCATCAATCAATTTATACAACCTCTGGCTCAAATAATATTGAAATTGGAAATCTTTATTTAAAGACATTACTGAGATCATATATGTGGATGAAGAGCATTGTGGGAGCATTCAGACCTACAGTACAAGAGCTCATATAGGTCTGCAAGAAAATTACCTTCAGATTCATCTCATAAATGTGCCAGAATGTCCTTGCTCAGCTATGAATGTTAGTCATAAATATCATTGTTACATTTAATGATATTTAATGAAGTTGTCAGTAATACTGGGGTTTATACGTATCTGATGCTTTAGCCAAAGAATGAGAGAAAGAAACCAACCTACATTATTCCTTCACTTTAATGAGATGCCAATGTCCCTGGCAAGCCTGTTCACTCAGCGGCCATCTTGGCAATGTCCCCAGGCAGCTGTTTTCTAGTCATATAAGTACAGCTCCTATCTACTTGAATGAAAAAAAGACTGAAATATCCAAGACTGTTGGCTACGATTACATTTTAATAACATGTTAAACCACAAATATAATCCGACAACTGGCATCATAAAATTTGCTTCTTTAGCTCAAATCAGGATATACCAGTCGGGCTCTTTTAACTAAAAAGAGCTACAGCCACCATATTGAGCACTGCAATTCCACCTTATATTGTCTCTATATGTGTCTAAAGTACTGGAATATTGATAAAGTAATAATAAAAGTATATACATTTAAGTATAGAGAAAATCATTACAATACAATAAAATATTTTTTTTTTTAAACAGAGCAATAGATAAGCAACCAAATAAATATGACTGATATACTACTATCCAACAGTTTGGGGTCAGTAAGATTTTTTTCACAAAAATATCAAGCAACACAACATTTTTCTACATACGATAATAATCTGAAATGTTTCTCGAGCAGCAAATCAGCATATTAGAATGATTTCTGAAATATCATGTAGAAAATTGTGCTACAAATTCAGCTTTACCATCACAGGAGAATGAATTACGTTTTAGAATGCATTCAAAGAGAAAACAATTATTTTGAAATTGGTGAAATTAGCAAATAAAAGCAACCTTGGTGAGCATAAGAGACTTCTTTCAAAAATGTAAAAAAAAAAAAAAAAACTCACCAACCTCAAAAATTTGAATGGTTGTGGGCTTTTTTTTTCAGTAAAATGTTGTAAATTAAATTATGATCATTAATTTATGTTATGTTCAACAATAAAATGATGTATTTACATGAAAAAAAAAAAGTTTTATTTCTGAAATAAAAAATTATTTTAATACTTCATACTTTATAAGTATTTTCACCTTCATATTAACCTTGCTTACATCATTAAATGTTATCACATACAGTTCACTTCAGTACAGTTTTAAACAAAAAAAACTTTTTTTTTACAGGGTACTCTGCCTTCCACTCATTGTGATGATTGTAGTTCATTGTTTTGAACTTAACAAAAGCTAAACGAAAGTACATTATGGCGACAGCTCTTTGGTCTAGTCTGAATGGAAACCTCAGGGCTCTGGCAGTCAGGAGCCAGGAGGATTAGGCGTGTTGGAAATGCTTTTGTTACCAAGGCACTGCGGCTGTTGACTTAGGTGCTTCTGCCTGGTTGCCTCGGGTTGGTTGCATCAGATCAGTAAATGTCAGTGACAGCTCCGTTATTGTTGGCACTAATATGGTTGATGGCGCTAATAGATGATGAATGCATGTTGACGCACAGCGGCATGTTAATGTGAGTGTGCAGCACTTTTTTTGTCTCCCATTTACTTTCCATCCCTCTCCGCCCACAGGACGTGAACAGGGGTCCCTCAGTTGGCAGGTGGGATGTGATGATGTCACAATGTGCTTTCACACATACATTTATCTCATGGCTCCAATACTCCGAGCCACTTGGAAACACCATTCAAGCAGGAAACATGAACTATTATAAAGTGGCTTCCTGAAACCACCCGCTTCCTCTAAAAGTGCCTGGTCAGATCCACATTCACGCAACTTCCCTGCTTTGTCACTTCCTATGATGTTGGGCTGCACCTCGTGCTGGTAATGACATAATATAATTTCACACCCATTTTGCAAGCTATTATATAGATCTGGGAAATTATTCATAAAACAAATGTCCGATTTGATCCTAAATGCAATGGATTTGATAAAATAAATAAAGACAGAAACTGAGGTGAAAATGTTTTTATACATACGCGTTTACATGTTGAAGCATATTCAAACTATAAATCCACTGTTTTTTTTTATAATATCAGTAATAGCCAATCTACTATATGTATTTGTTATATATAATAGCATATTTCTGACATACAAGATACCATATACAGTAAATAACGATACTATTGCTTAGTGGACTATTCCTTAAAAAAAAAATGTTATGCATTTTTTTTTAAACTTGGTTGTAGGAACATTTAGACAGTTATTGTGTTTACTTTAAGCCTATAAAGGGTTATTATTATATTTGATGTGTAAATTTAGGCCTCTAAATTATCAATATGAGGGTCATTCCACAAAACCGGTGCCTTTTCCACTTGGAAAAATTGAAAAATAAAATGTGTAATTAACATTTTTTAAATATCCATGAAATGAAGACACCTTAAAATGACAAGAAATTATATTGTGTCATCTCAGGCTATGTAATTTATTATTTTATGACTATTTTTCTACCTCATGTTTTGGTAGTTTTTGTCAACCCTGTTACCGACACAAGCGCTGCTAGATACTACAGTTGAATTAGAACTATGTGAAAGTTTTCACATATATGAGTAGCATTTTGGTCCCTCTTTTCACTGGGATTGTTTCAAATTTAGGATTTTTTAAATATAGTTTTATGTTTGTCATTCAGATGACCAAGAACATCCTAATTTTGGAGGGTGACCACATGCCAATTAAAAATATATATATATTTTTTACAAGAAACATGTTTTAAAAGGGGCTTTGTCCAAAATAAAATATAGTTAAAGTTAAAATGGAAAAACCTGGAAGGCAGTATCAAATATCATTTTTGCAATTTTATGAAATTGATGACAGAAGCAGGATTGACAGAGTAACAGGGATGACAGGACACACATTCTTCAGCACGCTGCACATATTTGTTTACATTATGTAAAGTTTTACCATTTTAAATTGCATTATATTGTTTTGCACTTACTTGGCATAGTTGTATGACAATAGTAAACAGTCAATTTTTCAGTTAAAGTCAGTTCATTGTTGATTTAGCACATTACATTTCTAAGAGATCTAATGTCTTAAGGGTATTGTAATTGGATAATGTGCCCATCTTTTTGTCTGTGTCCCCTCACAGAACTTGGAATATACTGATCTGGTTCAATTATTAGGCAAGGAAGTTGATCAGATATTGGTCTTTCTGTGATCATCTGAAACCAGACCAAGATCTTGATGCTGAACTTTGGTTTCACTTTCTTGAAAACTGCAAGACTGGGGTGAGGGTCTGCAGTCACCTTGCTGCTCTTGTTTGTAATTGAATTTACATGGATGCATTATTGACAGTGAGTTATGGGGGAAAAAACTGATCATCCTATCCTGGTTATTAACAACAACAATAGTAATAGTAACAATACCAATGATACTAACCAAAAATGTAACTGATGCTCATATGCCACTGAATGATATAGACATTAGCTCAATAATACACCCAGGGTGACCATTAAAATGTTTGAATTTTACACAGACATTCTTAAAAAACAGGGTGACACCTAATCTATGTCATCCCTGTTACCCACATGTCAAGACCCGTTACTCTAAAAAGTAACAGGTTGACAGTAACAGGTTTGATGATTTCAAACAAATTTGCTAATTGCTAGCTAATAGTCAAGTTCACAAAAGCGCATGTTGTACACTTTGGAAGGGTGTTACTTGTAGATATTGATTAAATTAAATGTAATAAATAATTGTTTAAATCTACATTTTAAAAATGGTAAGAGTATTGACACTGCATGATGTCCCCCACTCAGTCAAGCCTCATAAATCATCAAAAATAGAACATTATAGAGGAGTGAGAGAAACTGTGTTTTGCTTGTGTTTTAAGTGTAGGAATCCTGTTTGAGAGAAGATGTAACCTCCTAGAAGTGATGTCACTTGAATGTACATTATTTTACAAGGGTTTTTTGATGAGGGTAACAGGGATGACATGAAATCAGGGGTCACCAATAAAATTATTTATATTTTATAGAAAAATGTATACTTATGCCAAAAACATTGCTTAACAATGAGACTGTATTTAGAACAATATGCAAATGTGATTTTTATATCATTTTGCCTTCATTTTGCAAATTAAAAGTACTGCTGAACAAGAAAAACCATAGTAAGGGACAGGCCAAAAACCTTACCCTTATCAGCATGAATGCTATTTAAATTATTTTTAAAAAATTTTAATTGACTTTTTAAATATAATATTGATTAAAGAATACATAGTATTGTTATGTTTTTAAATCTCAAATGTATTTGTTGTATGTCATCCCTGTTACCCACATGTCAAGACCCGTTACTCTAAAAAGTAACAGGTTGACAGTAACAGGTTTGATGATTTCAAACAAATTTGCTAATTGCTAGCTAATAGTCAAGTTCACAAAAGCGCATGTTGTACACTTTGGAAGGGTGTTACAGATAGATATTGATTAAATTAAATGTAATAAATAATTGTTTAAATCTACATTTTAAAAATGGTAAGAGTATTGACACTGCATGATGTCCCCACTCAGTCAAGCCTCATAAATCATCAAAAATAGAACATTATAGAGGAGTGAGAGAAACTGTGTTTTGCTTGTGTTTTAAGTGTAGGAATCCTGTTTGAGAGAAGATGTAACCTCCTAGAAGTGATGTCACTTGAATGTACATTATTTTACAAGGGTTTTTTGATGAGGGTAACAAGGATGACATGAAATCAGGGGTCACCAATAAAATTATTTATATTTTATAGAAAAATGTATACTTATGCCAAAAACATTGCTTAACAATGAGACTGTATTTAGAACAATATGCAAATGTGATTTTTATATCATTTTGCCTTCATTTTGCAAATTAAAAGTACTGCTGAACAAGAAAAACCATAGTAAGGGACAGGCCAAAAACCTTACCCTTATCAGCATGAATGCTATTTAAATTATTTTTAAAAAATTTTAATTGACTTTTTAAATATAATATTGATTAAAGAATACATAGTATTGTTATGTTTTTAAATCTCAAATGTATTTGTTGTTATATTAATTCTATGTTTGATTATTTCTTAGGGACACAAAAGGCACCAATTTCGTGGAATGACCCATGATCTAAACTTAGCTGAAAAAGCTTTGATCATTAAACAACTAAACATTTAAATATCATCTTATAAAGACATATTATTGGGAGATATAGAGTGATAACTGTCTGTTATACTGTTTTTAAGATCTCATTGATTGACATTATCAGGCTTACTCTTTGACCTTAAAAATATCAGTAACTGCATCAAATTGCATATTTTCCTCAGTTTGGGCCTCTAAGTACTGTAAAATTGTGTTTTTTCCTCTTTGAGTATGAACGCCACATTCTCCTACTGTATATTAAGCTATATGAGCCATGAAAGCCTGATTATATTTCTCAACAAGTTTAATAAATTGTTCCACTTTAAAAAATTAGATTTTTTCAGACTATCATTTCAAAGGTCAGGCTTTAAAGGCATAAGGATAATTATATATATGTCTATAAATAAGGCTCCAGGTCTACAAATCAGAAACTCCCCAGCCTCTTCAAAAGTATTCAAGAAAAAAAAAAGAAAAATGTTTTTCCAACATCAAGGTGAAAACTGCCGAAATGTAATTACCCCAAAACCAGCCCGGGGCAGGAAGGATATCTGAAAACACAGGAAAGTTGTCGAAGCAAGACAGAGTTTTAGTCAGAATATTTAAAGAGAATGATTGCAAGTTCTGCCAGAGTGCTGGAGGGAGTGGAAAGATGCATGTCTGGGCCCTTCAGTGTTTTAGTATCCGAGTATAAAAATATGTGCATTGTTAAATCTGTTTCTATAAAAAGTGGCCTAAATACAGTATTATTGATGTCATGTGAGTGACATTTGGCTAACAGGGCACATATCTGCACAGAGAGAGAGACTTAGAAAGCACTGTGGATGTTTTCAATTTTCACTTTTCCCTCACACACATACTATCCACTGGTGCTGCTGCCAGGAAATTAGCCAGCATGATTCCTCTCAAACCCCAAGACACACAAACCCCAGTGTATTACCTTCAGGATGTTATGAACCAGGTCGAGACTTGCTCACACTGGTATACAAATCAGCCATCACTTTTCTTGGGCACTGTTCAGGTGTTAGATCATGGTACTGGCAACAGCCAGCCTGTCAAAGCCAGTGAGAAGCAAATTTGAAGTCACACAAAAAAAAACATAAGAGTGGAGTTTCTAAAGCCAGTGATCCTCTGCACCATGTTTATTATTTTGCACCTTTATCGATATAACAAATACCAAGATGTAAAAATTTGCTAAATGTTGTCTGTCAGATATTAAACATTTGGCAGAGGTTTTTGCACTGTGATTTATGATTTAAATGTATGTGAACCTACTCTTTAGTGTGCTCACAAGCTGCTAAATCTGATGTTTAAAATAGGCATCATTCACTGTAAAGGCAATGCATTGTATTTCATTTTTAATGTTTTTCAAAAAAGTCCTTTATGCTCACCAGCTGTATCAAAAAATGCATTCTGGGTGTAGCAAACATTTATAAAAATATAAAAATATCAAACTAAATCTGAAAAAAATTAGTTCACATGGTCAAAGACATAATTACTAAAGAATTACTGGAATGTCAGAAGAAAATGCCACATCATTGAAAATAGGGGAAAAAAATAGGCGCTGATAATTTTTGGCCCACATGACTATGTTTGAGGTTAAAACTTCTAATCAATAGAGCTAATCAATAGCCTAAACCATTCCAGACACTTCCTCTCTAACCAATTAATGGCTGTGAAAACCAATAATGTAAGAGCTTTAATGCAACAAAAGATACACTGAGATACCATAATACCATCTCAAGAGTATTTTTCAGTCAAAAATGTACATGTAAAAAAAGTTTTAACAGATATCAAAATCCACCAACATATTTGCATATTTCTCTCCTGATTCAATATTAAAAGCAATAATATGAAAAATATTATGGTTTGAAGTTCTTAATAGCCATCTTAATGATGACAAACATGCAGCTTTTCACTTCACAAGGCGTTATGCTGGACTGGAGTTACTTGTAGATTATTGTGACATTTTTATCAGCCGTTTGGACGGCACCCATTCACTACAGAAGATCCAATGGTGAGCAAGTGATGTAATGCAAAATGTCTCCAAATCTGTTCCCATGAAGAAACAAACTCATCTTAAATGTCCTGAGGGTGACAAAATTTTCAGCAAATTATCATTTTTGCTTGAACTATTCCTTTAAATATAATCATATACACATTTGTTTCTGTTATTCCTTGAGAATTGCATGTCTCATTTGTTATGCTTCTTAAGTCAATTTAACTGGTTTTAATTAAAAAAAAAACTCATGGATAAAATTCCCTGCTGTGACATCAAAGTGTTGTGGAGTGGTAAGTGCCCTTCTAACTATGAGTGAAGACAAACAGATCTGTTTTGCTGGTGTTAAACAAAGAGCCAGCAGATAGTATCTCAGCAGACAAGATGACATGCATAGAGGATGAGGGCGATTCCCTGTCGTGGTCTGGGTGGTATTTGGGAGTATTCGCGTGAGTGCTGATGTCGTGCATACCTCGCTCCTGTCCCCAAAAGATCATGATATAATTCACACACCAAGCACCAGCCTGTCCCACCCAGCTCTTTTGTATGTCCTACAATATAATCTCCATCCCAATGATCTGCTCCTTAACATGTTCTGCCCCATAACACAAACCTGGATCTTGTCACGCTAATACCTCAGTACCTACTTTGAAGCATATGGGTGTCTGCAAAGGCCCAGCGGCTTATCACAGCCAATGTTTGCCTGCAAGGAACTTTTGGGAAATGCAATTCACCTGGTCACCACCCTTGGCTTACAACCTCACTCTCTCCCATTTGTAATAATTGGCCACTTCCTTTTAACTTGTGCTTATCTCATTGTATTGTTAGAAGAACACTGATTTTATCCCCCCATTGTCAATGTTTGTCATTAAGAGCTTGACGACCTAGGGCTGTGTTATAGAAGAGATTTATACTATTGGTGTTTCCAGTATTTTCATTGCCCTGAAGGGAAACAACAAAAAGCTTCTTTCATCTTGACTTGCTGGAAGGAAGGCTGCCCACCTCAGTTTGTTTACTGACACATACACGCGGGAAGTGATTTCCTGTAGCTTTACCTTCAATAACGAGTTTAATACACTGTCTACAATGTGAAAGAGTGAAGTTTCTCAACTTAGTAAATTCACTCTTTCACACTGTAGACAGTAATTAGTTGCAGCTGTATTAAACTTATGAGAGTAAGTAAGTTTTTCTTTCTCTTGAACACAAAAGAAGATATTTTGAAGAATTTGGGTAACAGTTGCTGGTCCCTGTTGACTGTCATAGTATACCAGCCTGTCCCACCCAGCTCTTTTGTATGTCCTACAATATAATCTCCATCCCAATGATCTGCTCCTTAACATGTTCTGCCCCATAACACAAACCTGGATCTTGTCACGCTAATACCTCAGTACCTACTTTGAAGCATATGGGTGTCTGCAAAGGCCCAGCGGCTTATCACAGCCAATGTTTGCCTGCAAGGAACTTTTGGGAAATGCAATTCACCTGGTCTCCATCCTTGGCTTACAACCTCACTCTCTCCCATTTGTAATAATTGGCCACTTCCTTTTAACTTGTGCTTATCTCATTGTATTGTTAGAAGAACACTGATTTTATCCCCCCATTGTCAATGTTTGTCATTAAGAGCTTGACGACCTAGGGCTGTGTTATAGAAGAGATTTATACTATTGGTGTTTCCAGTATTTTCATTGCCCTGAAGGGAAACAACAAAAAGCTTCTTTCATCTTGACTTGCTGGAAGGAAGGCTGCCCACCTCAGTTTGTTTACTGACACATACACGCGGGAAGTGATTTCCTGTAGCTTTACCTTCAATAACGAGTTTAATACACTGTCTACAATGTGAAAGAGTGAAGTTTCTCAACTTAGTAAATTCACTCTTTCACACTGTAGACAGTAATTAGCTAGTAACAGTTGCTGGTCCCTGTTGACTGTCATAGTATTTTTCCATACTATAGAATCAGTGGGGACTAACAACTATGTTGTTTACACTTTGATCTGAATGTAAACAACATATCCGCGTGACGCAGCTGACACAGAACAGCATACGTTGTTATTTTAACGATGTCCTTGCTACGTTTCTGGACCTTGAACCTTGAATGCATCAAAAATTTCTTAATTTGTGTTCCGAAGATGAACAAAGGTCTTACAGGTTTGGAACGACATGAGGTTGAGTAATTAATTTCAGAATTTTATTGTAGATAAATTTTTGGGTGAACTATCCCTTTAATAAAAGAAATAAAATTGAGCGAGGAACCTCTGGTTGAGTTGACATGAAATAATCCATACACACACACAATTAATTGTACAAGGTTCTATGAACTTAAGCCATATTCCAAAACCAAGACTTTTTGAATGCTGTTTTCATTTAAACTTTCATGGCGACTTTTTTCATATTTCATATTCTGGATAAAATATGTTTTATTGTTGCCACATGTTGAAACTGTAATTATTCCATCAGAAAAATCACAACGCTCTGTAGTCACTGTAAATCACAGGGAGGGATTTTCAAATTGCTTTAACACATTTGATTGCCTTGTTAATGTAGAAAGCATCAGAGAATTCAAGGCAAACTGTATGTCAACTCTGAAAATGCATATCTTGAAGTTTGGAAGGTGCAGCTTGTTCCTGCCTGCGGAGAAACCCTGTCAAGATCATTACGCTTGTGTTTGTGCAATGCACAGAACTATCCATGTCAAGGTCAGGGCGGCCTGTCTAATCAAGACATGTGGCAGTTAACGATCAGTGCCAAGCTGCCAGTGCTTGAGATGGCATAGGGGTTGAGATGGCATGGTGCCCTAAAGCAGGAGTGCGGCTTTCTTGAAAACATGTTTGTACGGGTTCATTCTGAGGTCCTTAACCCGCTGGCACTCTCTGTCTATCAATAACAGTTTGAGTTTCTCATAATAGGACGACACACAATCTTGAACATGTACTAAACACAGAGAGATCCAGGATTCAGATAGTATCATAGATAGGTAGAGCTTTCTAAAATAACCCTGGAATCGTTTCTTCTACTTCATCTCTCCATTTACCCACTTACAAAACAAATCAATAAACTTTATCCACGAACATTTTAGCAAAAGTAAATTAGTATTCTATTTACTGACATTTATTGGTTTAGTTTTTTACATTTAGTTGTAATTGAATGTTGAATGCTGTAATTATGTCTATATGAACCCAGCAGTTAGTACAGCTTGTTCCATGCACTTGAGGTAAAACTTTGATTTTACAAGGAAATAATTTCATTGAACTCTTCATTGCAAGTGGAGCACATTACATTTTAATTACATGTTGAAGACCTTTAAGCTGTTAGTCTGAAATACGTCTTGAAGGAATAGTTCAGAGAAAAATTGCAATTTACTGAAAATGTACTCACTCTCAGGCCATCCAAGATGTGGATGAGTTTATTTCTTCATCGGAACAGATTTGGAGAACTTTAAGCATTGTAAACGATGCTTGATCTGTGGATATTTCTCTTCTGATTCAACTTTTTCACTGGAGAAAGCAAAATTATAGAGAGAGGACTTGTATTTTAGCTGGAAGCAACGGTTTGAAGCTAAAATGTTAGGATGGATTTGTTTCATACAAACACACAGCTTTTCACTTCACAAGATGATGGAGTACTGTAGTGGTGTTGATTATTTGTGGATTATTGTGATGTTTTTATCAGCAGTTTGGACTCTCATTCTGATGGCACCCATTCACTGTAGAGGACCCTTTGGTGAGCAAGTGATGCAATGCTAAATTTCTCCAAATCTGTCCCGATGAAGAAACAAATTCATCTACATCTTGGATGGTCTGGGTGAATACATTTTCAGCCTTTTTTTGTTTTTTGTTTTTTTGAGAGAACTATTCCTTTAAAATCCCAAGGCATGGGAAGGTTGTCACTGATAACTGATTATGTTACAAGAAAGAAAGAAAGAAAGCCCCCCCTTTTTGTCTGTTAAAAGATGACATGCCATAGTAATATGAATACACACAAACATACACTGAATGAATTTGAAGGCGGTGTGTATGTGTTCCCTGCTGTTATGTGCTGTTGTTATTTACATGAGAAACATCCACAGGAGCCTGAGGCATTCACAGAGAATCATTTGAGGCAGATGTCCTGTGGTCAGTCCTCGCTAATCAAAGCCTTTAATTGGCATTTGTCCCGCTCACATGAAGTCCTGTTAATGTTTCTCTCGGCGTGACACACTTACAGGAGCTTTGTTGCTTTGAATGTGTAATGTGACAAGTATTATTGCCTGAGGCAGCCACCAAACTAAAGTCTGACCCACTGACCTGATAACAGGGGACAACAAAAGCAGTTTTCTATCTGTTCCCATTTCTTTAAAATAAGATGCATTTCTCATGTAAATCTTCATTAGGTAAGGGAAGGTACTGCAGGCAGATAGGCTAAAACTGTACCTTTCTTTTAATCAAAATAAAGCATTACCATATTAGAATAAATACACAATAAACATGCTGTTTTGTTATTTCTCAGTTTGGCATAAACAAAGTGATCTCTTTTTTTTTTGGTCAAAAGACACAAAATTCATGTAAAAATGCATCTTTTTAAGATAAAATTTAACTAAAAAAGGGTAACACTTTACAATAAGGTGTCATATGTTAACATTAGTAAATGTGTTAACTAACATGAATGAACAATAAACAATACAATTATTACACTATTTATTAATCTATGTTAATGTTAGTTAATAAAAATACAGATGTTCATTGTTTGTTCATGTTAGTTCAAAGTGCATCAACTAATGTTAGCAAACACAACTTGTGATTTTAATAATGCATTAGTAAATGCTGAAATTAACATTACCTAAGATTAATAAATGCTGTAGAAATATTGTTGATTCTTAGTTCACTAACTAATGCTAACTATTGAACCTTACTGTAAAGTGTTACCTAAAAAAGATTAATTACGGTACTAACTAAAATAAATTATATAAAATAAATAATATAATCAAATAAATTATATTCATTATTTAAAAAGTCAATATTTAATCATGTTTAAGAAGAAATAAAATGTTTGCTGATGCCATTTAGTTTATTTATTTGCTTCAGATGCAAACTTGTACAACTCATTAAAATGCCTGTTTGACATAAGTTGAAAATCAGAAAGAATATTTTTGGAGATGAATTTGGAAAACTCTTTGGAGTTTTTTCCAGACCTGTGTGGAGAACCAAGGCATAATGCATAAATTGAAAAAAGCAAGACTCTTCTTCCTTTCTGACTTTTGCTTTCTATCTTTGCCGTCTGTCTTTCCCTCAAGAGGATTCCAGCAAAAGGAATAGTTGATAAAACAGAAAAAAAGAGCGAGTAGGCGACTGCTGGTTGTCTGGAAATCCTGCCGAGTAGTGAATTAGTAATGGAGAAGTCTTGTTGGTTGGCTTTGAGCATGTGTGTGCGTGCAGGTATGTGAATTTCTCTTTCTCTTCCAGTCTCTCAGGTGCATAAGCCATATTTATTATAGAATATGCTGCCCAATATTCCTTTCTACAGTTAATATTCAATGCCTGAAGGAATATAAGATCATTTCAGTGAACTGGACACAAGAATCAAACCCCATAGAATCGCCACAAGATTATTTTAAAAGACGTCTCTTATGCTTGAAGGCTGCATTTATTTGATCTAAAACACAGTAATATTGTGAAATACTAACCATTATCTATTTGGATATATTTTAAAATGTAATTTATTCCTGTGATGCAAAGCTAAATTTTCAGCATTACTCCAGTCTTCAGTGTCACATGGTCCTTCAGAAATCATTCTAATATGTTCATTTGCTGTTTAAGAGACATATCTAATTATATTCAATATTGAAAACAGTTATCCTCTCAATTAACTTCAGTGAAGACTCCCAAATTGCTCTGGACATAAGAATCAAACCCCAGTCAGACACCAGAAGCACTGTCTGTCTGTGTAAATGGACTTGGACCAAGGAAGACACATTCGTCCTTTGAGAGCTGTATTTGTGGCCTGATAGGGTTTCAAATGCGAGTATTTACACCCCTTGCTTAGTTTGTAGCGGCCACTCATACTAGACAGCTGTACGCAACACTCATCTGCCAAATACAGTTGAAATGACCATGAACAAAATAACTTGAGTTCCCAGATATCTGCTGACACTCAGTATTGTCAGTGCCAATGACTAGCTAAAAGAGGGCTTGAGCATTCAAATGGCAATGTGAGGCATAGCCATGCATAGACATGATTCATCACATCTGTCAAATTGAGTCGCGTAGTGTCCCGAAGGACCTTGGGTTGTCTGCATTCAGGCCAGGCTGGTAACCTGAAGCCCAAACTGTATCACTACTTTAAATACCTCTCTCTTTACCCAGAACCCAGAGGAGCATCAGGTGATAGCTAATGAACTGTTAAATGCACATTAGCATAGGCAGCATTCTTAACTCAGGGTACTTGCAGCACATTCAAGCTCTATCAATGCAGACAACCCTGGGTAGTTTATACAGTGACACAGTATATAAATTCACTGTGTCAGTATTATGAGCTTATCAATAACTTCAGTCCATATTAAACCAAGATCATAATAAATCAAACCTAAAGCATGCCATTTATAATACACCGGCTATATGCCTATTAATTAATTGTGATATTTATTAGCTATTTCTGAGTGATAATTGCTTCTACACTTAATTTTTTTTAGTGCATGTGAAAGTATATGCAGTATGCGTCAATAAACATTTTAAATGATAATATGCTACAGTGTGGTCAAATGATCTCCCTATGTTAGAAAGAAACAATATGGTAATTAAATAAAATCGTAAAAAATGTGACATTAGATTAAGATTGCTTTGTCACTCAGCATGGAAGATCAAGTTGAGTGCAGTGCATTATGGGATACAGTTTTCCACACAGTGTACAATATTTGTATTCTTTTTTGGCAAATATAGGAAGTCATGCAGCTATCTCGTGCATACAGTCTGCAAAAAGTAATATTGTGAAATATTAATACAATTTAAAATAACTGTTGTCTAATTAAATATATTTTAAGATGTCATTTATTTATGTGATGCAAAGCTAAATTTTTAGCATCATTACTCCAGTCTTCAGTGTCACATGATCCTTCAGAAATCATTGGAGTTCAAGTAACATTTCTTATTATTATCAATGTTGGAAAAAAAATTGTGCTGCTTAATATTTTTGTGGAAACAGTGATGCATTCTTTTCTCTTTTTTTCAGGATTCTTTGATGAATATAAAATTCAAAACAACAGCATTTATTTGAAATAGACATCTTTTTGTTACATTGTAATGTTAATTTTGATCAATTTAATGCATTCTTGCTGAATAAAAGCATTCCTTTTTTTTTACACCTCAAACATTTGAATGGTAGTTTACCAATTTGCATACATTGCACAGTATACATACTGCACAATTGCACTGGCAGAACAGTATGCGATTCCAAACATACCCAATGTCTGGTGAAGAAGAAGTGTACTCCATCTCTCTTCCTGATTTTTGGCCCTTTCAGTTTCCACAAAATGAGACAAGAACTCTAAACAAGAGAGAACAAGTTCACGTTTAAGGCGTCCAAACTGTGGCAGGTAAAACCAGCCCTTGACACCTCAGTGTTGGGACTGAATGAGCACAGCGTTGACTTTCCACACTTCAAAGGCCCTTAATGGCTTTTAATTTACGGCCTCTTCAGCTAAAGGGCGTGCCATTTTTTCCCTCATAAACCATCATTATTCACAACTTGTCATCTCGCTCCCCCTCACATGCTCAGTTGACACGTCTAAACACTACTGGAGAGTGAGTGAGTGTGTGTGTGTGTGTGTGTGTGTGTGTGTGTGCACCTGTACATGTGTATCAGCCGCTGATGTGGACTTCTACAACACAAACATCCACAGACACGTTTGAAGAGGTGAAGTCACTGCATTTATGCTCATGTAGTATGTTTAACGTTCAGTTTAGAATAAGTACTTGTTATTTTACATTTACGGTATAGTATGTAAGACAGGAATCAAATAAAAAAAAATGTTACCTAAAGTTGTTGTCACATGTTAATTTTCCAATTTATACACAGATTACATCATTAAAAATAAGTCTGGATGTCCCTTTTCCTAAATGTTTGATCTGCTTACTTGTCACGTTTGGTGCTAAACATGTGTTGACCTCTATACTAGCTGCTAACAACATGCTATAGCATGGGGCGCTTTCAGGACACACACCCTGCATGCTTTCCCACGCCCTGGTCCCACGCTAAACATGACAGACACACCGCTCTGTCTATGAGTGGCTTATTTCATTCTGAGGACAGCTGTGGACAGCAGCCCGCTCCGTCACACATGACGTTACATTGAGAGCATTAGCTCCACAGCTAACAACTGGAAACAAACCATCAGGCCAGTGGAAACAGATTTACTCTTTCACCTGTTTAACAATCATTTTCACCTGTTAATCAGTCAATCAAGACTACTGACTGGGGATGCTGCTGGAACAGTTTTGTGATGAATAGTTCATTTGCATTTTCAAGTAGTCAAATATGGATCAAAATGCATGACGCCATATTGACATCAATGATGCCAAACACTTTTGGATCTCAGAATGACACATGAAAATGTAGCCAGAAACCAGGGGAAAAAAAAATTTTTTTTTAAATAAAATAATAATAAAATGTAACTTATTTTTACAAATAAAATAAAAAAATTATTTAAAAAAATACATAAGTAAAATAATATTTGTTATCAATAACTACATGAATTGCTGATTAAATCGGTTTTATTTAAGTACAATTTGCATACTATTATAGTATGCATTAAAATTGTGTTTTATTTTTTTATATTTTAATTTTAGGTTACGTTTAGTAATTTTAGTAACATTTGTATTTGTTTTTGCTTTTATTAAATATTTATATTTAGTTTTAATTGCAATGTTCCACAGAAGAAAAAGATATGTTGGATTTTATTTTAGTTCGTTGCCAAGGCCACAGTTCTAAATTTTATGTATTTGTTTTTTAATGCTTTTCATCTAATAATTATATTTTATTTCAGATTTTTAATAGTTTTAGATAACAATACTAAACAGCATGCACTAAATAAATCACATTAATTGCAATTAATTGAGAATTTTTGCTATATTTTTAATCCTAATCTGTGATGTGTCAGATGGAAGATTTTGCCACCCATCTCAATATTTTCTCAGCATCTCGTACTATTAGCACAATACATATTATTAATACAACATATTGCGTTAAGTCTTCTATTGCATTATTTTTAAATAAGCATTTGCACTAATTCAACACACTTAAATGGACAGCAAACAAAATATGAGTTAAATTGGAATTTTTAACATCATCAAACATCACTAAATGCTTCCATTTGCACCTGAGTTTGCTCATCTCGCTGTGACATGCTGTATTGAGCCCCTCCTCCCTAACATCTTACATAATCTTTCTGAGCTACCTTAATCTACAGCCCTAAATTGGGTCTCATTCTATTACTCAAACTCAACTTGTTTTGGTGAAAAGCGTACCGCTGGGATGGTGTTTATGTGTTTAGTCTTTGAAGCTCCATCAAACCCTGATCTCCAAACCCCCTCAGACCAAACAAGTCAAGCAGACCTTATTAGCCGAGCGTCAGACTGGCTATGGCCGTGGCGTCAAACCACCAGAGAGGATATGACCTCTGACCCCAGCTTGTGCTTTTAATTAATGAATGGCACTTAACAATGGCCTTGAGCTGTCTACACAACCAGTGGCTGTATTTTACTCTCACAAGTCCAATCCATCACCCTCCCACCTGGTAGTAAATTATTAAGGACTAGTGTCCAATGCATAGATCGATTACGATAATGTAAGCTTTTTAGTAACCGATAGCCTCTAATACACCATTCTCAAGTCTAAAGTAATTTAGTTAAGTAACTTACACATTCACTGACCCCAAAAAGAGAGGAGGGTATTGACAGCCTGCGAGTAATGACTGTGAGGGGTCACGTGTGTAAAAGCAATCATTTTTGACATAATGCCCTCTACAGGTCACACTAAACCGATTTATATCGGAGAGGGCAAATATTTCTGAGACACATGCACTCTTCCCTCTGGCTTCTTTCAGACCAGCTCCCTGTAATTACACAACTTCCACTCAATGACAATCCGGCCCCTCACACTTCAAAGTCCCGGACCCTTCACACATCCACACGGCGGCTTCCAGTCAAAGCGGAGGTCCAGCTGGTGAGAACACAAACATGTAAATCCTGCAACAAAAAAAAAAGAAAAAAGGCTGAATTTCTCGAAGTGCCTCATTTGTGGGAATTTGATCAGAGATTTTAACTTTTAAACATAAGTTGCATTGTAAACTTTCATCTAAAGCGCCTGCAATGATTTTAAACACTAACTGAGCACAATATTTGCATTCTGGAAGTAAAATTCCCATCAATTTTCTCCACAGAGAAATAGATTTTAAACATTTTTATATAAACCAGACCTACTATTTGTTCCAAAGTTATTCATCATTATTATTGCTTTTTACTTCAATTTTAAATCATATTCCAGGTGCAAAACGTCCCAGGTTACGTATGTAACCATGGTTCCCCGAGGGAACGGCGTCGCCGAACAGACCAGAAGGCGCAAGCGGGGCATCCATAAGGCAGACCCTGTCCGATATGAAAGAGAAGGCCCGCTTATTCGTCCCCAGAATGCTTTCTTCCACGATCTCGACACCTCACCTGTTTGACAGTGAGCATTTTGAACTTCAGACGCATGACTGAGAGGTTCAATAGCCGCAGATCTAAGATTGGACGTGGCGTTCCCCTAGCGTTTTCCGACGCAGCTCAAGTTCCCGAAGGGGAACTATATTACCCATGAATCCTGATGAGAAAGATCCACTAAACAAGGAATCATGGCAAACAAATCGAGACAAAAAAGCCCAAAGAAGCCTGTTCAAAAGTTTAAGGTAAGTAAGATGTCTTAATGTTAATGAAAAAAGCATCTTATACTCACCAAGGCTGCATTTATTTGATTAAAAATATAGTAAAAATCATAAAATATTATTACTATTCAAAATAACTGTAATTTATTTCTTCTGATGGCAAAGATGAATGTTAAGCATCATTACTCCAGTCTTGAGTGTCACATGATCCTTCAGAAATCATTCTAATATGATGATCTTGGTGCTCAAGAAACATATTTTGTGTATTTTTTCATGATTCTTTGAACAGAAAGTTCAAAAAGAACAGAATATATTTGAAATTGAAATTTTTTATGATATTGTGAATGACTTTACTCTCAGTTTTATTAATTGAGTGTGTCTCTGTGCAATACAGGTAAGATTTTTTTTTTTTTTTCGAAAATTCAAAAAAATCATACCCAAACATTTGAATGGTATTGAATCTGCCAGTTTTCAAAAACTAGTTTTGCCTCAAAAATGTCATAATCTTGTGATAAATCGTGGAGTTGTTGATTTAGCTTATGCCTTTGATGTCTTTGTTTAATAATTTTGAATTCCTATGGAGAAAATGAATGGGTAAAAAAAAAAAAACAGAATCAAAGCCACTGAAAAATGGGCGGTCACTGCTGTCGGGCATTATTTGTGTGACTGACACATATTATGATCCAATCAGATTATGTTCTCCTTTCCTTTAGTATCTGTACTATCTGCAACCACAAAGATGCTCAGAATGCAAAAAAGAAAATCTATTAAATAAATTATTAAAAATTTGTATGATTGAAAAAACCTTTCTACATACTGTGGAAAACTAATAAAAGTTTTGTGAAATATTGCATATTCTCATATTCTGTGCGAGCTGGGATCTTTAAGTGGTGCATTCGAGTGCGGGCTCTGGTGAAGGGGTTTTAACCGGTAACAGATGTGTTCTGGCTCGGTTTCCTCCAGTACCGTGTGTTTATTTGACTGTGTGCATGGTGTGTCAGGACCCCTGGGTCTCCGGCAAACTCCCAGTCCTAATAAATTTTCATTTATTAAAGTTACACTGACATTATCCCAAATAGTCAGACTAGCTTGTACTTCCATTAGTATATTTAGAAATGTGCAGCATACACATTTACACATACACAAACACAGACACACACACACATCCCACAATACTGTGCAGAACTCCACATACTGCTATAAAACCTGACTTGCAATAACAAGGTAGAAAGAAATTAGAAGAGGTCACACCCTAAAACCACTGCCAAAAATTACCCTTTATACCATAAAAAATTATCATAACAATTCCTTATTCTCTGAAAATCATGAGCTAGAGAATATAACACATAATTAAAGGTGTAATCATTTCCATACACCATTGCTCAATATATTGTTTCATATGTAAATATGATTCTCCACATAGAAATAATAGATATCATCTATTTAAATAGCCAGATCTTGTCCAGATCTTTGCTGGGAAGGAAATTTAAGTATTAGAGCTTTGATTGAATACACCTGATCTACTGAACACTCTCAGAATTAAAGCTCCAAAATGGGTTTTTTACAGCAATGCCATATAAGAACCATTTTGGGTTCCTCAAAGAACCTTTTATTGAAAAGTCATTTAAAAAAGTCGCTATAAAGAACCTTTTGTGCAATAGATTCAGCGGATGGTAAAAATTCTTTATGGAATCATAGATAAGAATTTAGCATGTTTACATCAACCAAACATAAAAATTTTGCACAGCTGCGCACTATGTCCTTTGAATAGCTCCTAAGCCTGAGAGCACATTATACATGCAGGTTTAAGTTGAAGTTGAGTGGTTTGTGTCTGAAAAACAATGAGAAGACAGCTTTGACAGTGATCACAGAAGTTACTCTTTATACACTGACCTCTGGCTTCAGTCTTAATGGTTATAGAGTGGATTTGGGTAAGAAAACTGATGCGAGTACAAGGAAAGCTTTATCAGATCAGATCATGCTTGCCTTAGCAAACCCTGAATGAGTAATAAAAATAGCAAAAACCCACAAAAATCCTCATGTTACAATCCCACTTGAGCTTCTTAAGGTGTGTAGTTCAGTTCATAAAACAAGGGCAAAATAAGTATGAAGGGAGAACTGTTATTGCCAAAGCTCTAAGTGGATATTAGAGAAGATGAATCAAAGAGAGAGAATGAGTTTTTGACCATACAAGAATCCTAGAAATTCCTCTGAGCTTTTAAAGAACTTAAATCCTGCACAGAGACATTGTTTTCTTTAGAGTATTGCAACAGTATATTGCTTTATATCACCATTCTGAGAAATGAAAAATATTAAAGTTTGCCCTAGAAAACTGTTTATCACAGCAATAAATTTAAGAGAGAGGCAAAAGGGGAAAGGCACTATTTAGGGAACGTTTCCTTGTAGAAACAACACTAAAGCTAAAATGTTTCCTATATCAGTAAGGGCAAAGAACATGATACTTTTAAAGGATTCATTTACCCCAAAATTAAAACTACTGCTTTTAAACTAACCAAATATTAACTGCTGATTGATTGGTTAAACATGAGAGAACCAGTGGGGTTAATTGGAGCTTTGGACATCAAACCTGGCACAAAAAGTCAGAATATGCACAAGTACTAATGGGATTTGAGAGCTAGGTTTGAAAGCTTAACAGAGAACTTCCAGTCAATGGTATCCAGTGGTATTTCCATGTCAAAAATATCTTAATTTGTACTCTGAAGATGAATGAAGGTCTTACGGGTTTGAAACGACATGAGTGTGAGCAATTAATGACAACATTTTCGTTTTTGGGTGAACTATCCCATTAAATTATGGTCTATTTCTCAAATGAAACGCTAAAAATACCATACACGTGTCATATTGTAACGGGGCGACTGAGACGAGAAATGTGCGGATCCATGTGCAAAGCTTTATTCCAAAACATAGTCAAAACAGGCAAGGGTCGGACAATGGCAAACAGGTATTTAGAGGACAAGACAGAAGAGTAATCCGATAAACAGGCGTAGGTCGATCAACGGCGAACATAATCCAAAGGTTGAGGCAAGCGAGTAATCCATAGACAGATAATAAATCCAAGTGAGGTGCGAACAGAATCCAGACGACAAGACGAGAGAGAAATCCAAGACAGGCAGGTAATCAGGAAACAGGCAATCAGGAAACAAGACGTGACTAGACTTAGAATAGAACTAGAAACTCAAACTAGGACCGGGAACAGGCTCCGTAAAGTAGCTACGCTAAACAGCATAAATGCTAAACAATACTCTGCAATTTGAAAGAGGAAGTCCATGGCTTATAAAGTGTCTTAGATAGGTTACAGCTGTGTGTGTCATTAGTGCAATGGATGCTGGGAAATGTAGTCCGTGGTGACATGTGGAAGTCTGTGTAATGTGACAGTCAATATAATGGAAGAGCGATCTCTGGTGGCAAGCGGATGGAAGTCCATGGGCAGGATTCGTGACACATATGGACTAATTTTGTGATATATTTAAGCCGATTTTTATCCTTTTTGGACCTTGAAAGCCGCTGGCGACTATGTGCTTGAATGCTAAGAACATAATTCAAAACATCTCCTTTGGCTTTCTACAGTAGAAATAAAGTCATAAAGTTGAGTAAATGATGACAGGATTTTCATTGTCTTTAATTCCATGTGGAGTGTGACATATTACCCAAATGTTCCTAAACAACACAGTTAAAGAGTTAGTTTCACCGTCTCTGGGCGTGTGTGTTATTCAGAAGACAGGAACACCATCCCAGTGTCTCGGTTCATTGCTGCTGCTACGAATATATTTTGATTCCGCCAAAAATATCTCCCTCCTCTTGCTATTTAAAAACAGAGAGGCTTCCAAAACTCTCGGAAACATTTAAGAGGGGGTTTTGAAAGCGTCTTCCCTCCACCTGTGCCTGGCTTCCACCAAAACAAAGAATCATATAAAGATGCATTTATTATACATTAGACCAAACATTTGTAAACACAAAAACTCCCATATCAGAATTAATGTGCAAACGCTCGATGGTGCATTGGCAGGAGAGTTGGAACAACAATTTACAAAGAGAGATAAGGAGCGAAAGAGGGCCTGGCAAAATGAAATAATGGCACAGGAATGAGTGAGAAGAAGAAACAATGCATTGTAGAGAATAGATCAGTATTTGTTTCTTCCATTACTGCAAAGGCCAATTCTGGTATGTCTCCCTATTTCAAGTTTAACTAATTGTTTTACTGGAGTAATATGATATGGCTGGTAAAATAGTGCATTGCAATTAACCTTACCCTCAATAGAGGAACATTAGTGCATCTACGGCCCAAGCGAATGAAAACCAGCTGGAAGGAAACAGGCTCACAGTCCAACAACAAAGCTTGAATCTGATTAGGATACAAGGATGAATGACAGAATTAAGCCTGAGGCATATCAATGAAGGCTCAGCTCTTTTGGTAAGCATGACGCTTCATCTGAGGCGAGAGAAGGAAGGCACATTGTTTGATTTAGTGGAGCTCCTGTCCGAAAAAGTGGCCAACAAAGACTCAGCTAAACTCCTCTAAGATGTCGTTTTTGAATGGGAGCCAGGTCAGGATGAGGGTTTTGTGGAGCAGAAAAATTAAACATGGGTGGCATGAAAGGTTTGGATGTGAATGCAGGGAACAGGAGAACTGAGATTTATTATGAGGCTAAACCGCAAAGACAGGATGATTCTCTATTCAGTGTGGTGAGGATATTCAGATCCATAGAGATGAGCATATACTCACACATGTATGCATACATACACTACCAGAAAAAAATAAAAAATAAAAAAATACAGCAAAACAAGATTTCAATGTTGATAATAATAAGAAATGTTTCTTGAGAGGCATTCTAAATCAGTAAATTAGAATGATTTCTAAAGGATCATGTGACGCTGAAGACTGGAGTAATGGTGCTGAGGGTTGCCATTACAAGAATAAAATACATTTAAAAAAATATATTCAAATAGAATATATAAAATGATAGAATATATGAATAATATGAATATATGATAGAATTAACCCAATCTCATGAAACTGCATCTCAGTGGCACAATTCTTTTTCTATTTGGTGTATTATTAATAAGCAGAAATGGACTTTGGCGTGCATATGATATGCACTGGGTAGAATTAGAGGTGTGGGGTAGATGCATATTATATATACGCCAAAATGTGTATCATATGCACGCCAATAAAGTGCGTATCATATGCACGCAAAAACTGAGTATTATATGCACGTCAAACATGTGCGTATATCGTATGCACACAAAAGTCAGTTTCTGCGTATAAATAGCACTCAAAATATAAAAAACTTGTTATTGATACATGCTATTTTGATCAAATGAATCCAACATCAGAGACTTCTTTCAAAAACACTAGAATTACAAAAATTGGTAAAGATCACATGGAATTAAAAGCAAACAGATTTGACTGAATCAAATCAAGCATTGAACTAAATATAACAGGGACATTTGCACAGCATGTGATGCACATTACAACATGCTGACTAATCTATCAGACTGAAAAATATTTAGATTAGTATCTTTCAGATTCATCAGATTAGACTATTTCTTTTGAAAACTCAGGCCCCAATTTCATAAGAAAGTGCATGACAAAAATACAGAGATATCTATCAGTCAGGAGGTGACTTACCTGTGCAGCTGCAGCTACTAAAGATGAAAGTCTGTGATATGAATTGTGTATGTTCTTGCAGAGAGAAAGTCTTTTACCTCACAACCTTGGTCATGCTAAACAGGAAAAATTTACTAAATTCTACCACTTTGTACACTGTAAAAACAATGATTTTTGAATGAAGAATATTGAAATATGTGTAACAAGGAAATACTATAGTCATCCCTCTACTTCAAAATTCCATGTTTAATAATTAATGCATTACTTGCCATTTCCTCGTTTAATTACATACATATTATGAAATCCAACGGCATCCAGTATGGTACCACTTGGTTTAACAGTGGCTAGTTAATAGTTAGCTGTCACTCACTCCTCACAGATCTCCCACGAGGCTAAAACGCCCCCCTCGGCGTTCCCGTGATCATAGAGGGGATGCTCATTCCCTGTGCTTTTCCCTCCACGCTCCTGATCACCAACCAAAACAACAGGCCTCTATGGTGTGGATCTATGCACGAATATTTTGGAACGCTCTGCATATGATGTGCAAATGGCTTGTGGTTGTGCAACTGCTTTTGGTTTGCGTGTACTTATTTTTTTTATATGCATGTATGTGTATTATGGGGTTATTGGTGTAGAACGAGGGGCCCTGGGGTGGGTTTAAGAACCCAAATACAATAGCGGGAAAATAAATCTGAGCCATTTAAGGAAACTGCTTCATTTCAACAGCATGACTCCATCCAAAATGACAAATACGATAAGCTTTAATTAATGACCAGTAAGTGACCCCTCTGATTATGTGGTTGTTTACTATAGGCTTATCTTGTTTTAGTTGTAATGTAGATAGGTGGGATTATTCAGTCGCTGATAAAAATGACAGTCGTTAAAGTTGGAGTCATGTGAAGGGTCTCTGATGTAGTGCCATTGCATGTCAGTCACTGCTTAATACAAATTAATTTGTAGTGGGTTAGAATTTAAGATCAAGCCGTCTGTTGCGTCATCTTGTGTGGCCGAAACCAAAGCCAAGACATCCAACCATCAAGCCAAGACATCTGGCAAGAAGTCGTTTTCACTTTTAACATTCGACTTATAACAATGGGAACAGCTGTACGTCAGAAGTCTCTGTGGATCGGTGCCTTTTTCCTTTCTTCACATACATATGGTGATCCTTTAATTAGGGACACTTTTTAGTACTTGATATCTTGAAAAAGAAACCTTTTTCTCATTTTCTTTATAAATCAAATGGAAATGTTTAGTAGGGAAGAAACTCATTCGAACCATCAGCAAAGTGGCCTGATCATTCTTCATATTTTGGCTAAACCAGGACTTCCAGGAGTTCTTTAGAAATGAACCAAATAAAGTAATTAATAAATAATAAAACAAATAGCAGTTTTGAGTCTAACGGGCTAAAAGTTACCTTAATTTAAAATAACCCATATACATAACAAAACTCAAAAATATATCAGGATAACCTTAAGCACTGCAGTGGTTAAATTAAAGTCATCCCAATTTAAATTGAGATTGCATGGAGATCTGAGATTATTTCCAATTTACGTCAACTCAATCTTTCTTCCTTTAATCTGAATGCATTTAATCTTATTTTGCTTTCTATGAAAACCATCTGCATCTGGCTCATAATATTACAGCACTGTCTGGTAGTCACAGACAATGACAGCCTGAAACTAGTTGTAAAGCAATGTTATTAAAACATGCCATAACAGTTTTCCTCATCACCTGTACAGATCATAAAACAGAACAAAACACTCAAAGCTTAATACGGGATTCACAGGCAATTATCTGAAAAAGTAAAGAAATAATCTTGGTCACCAAGGTGTACACATTTTATCTTTTTGACCCAATACAGATATAGCTTGATTGACCAGAAATGATTTCTATTCCTCATAAACTGAAACATTTGCCAGATGAGTTCATAGTGTTAAAAAGCATTTCCTCTTAAGCCTGGCTCACACTACAGGAGTTTTAAAATCCAAACCAATTATGAAATCTGGTTGCAGCACACACATAAGGAGAATCTTCACTCTCCCATAGCGGGTCCAAATCATCCGAACCGACTCGGGGTGCAATCTCCACTCTCCTTGAGGAATCCCTGTCCTTGGAAGCATGTCCGCCCCGCGGTTCAGGAGACCAGGTATGTGCGCTGCTCTGATGGAGAGAAAGTGCCGTAAAAATAAAAATAAATAAATTAAAAATGTGTTAGCTAGCGTGCTAGCAGCTTTCTGCACTCACCCGGTATGTTCAAAACTGAGGCGATTTCACCGCAGCGCTTCTCTTTCTCCTTACAGTTGTGATACGTTTTTCTTCACTCAAATCTTAAACATGCACACACTACAAGATTTGAAAATCGTGGCGCGTCACGCAAGATATTATTAAGATTATCATACCAGAGGGAGCGACTCACGTGATCTCACGCAGCAGATCGTCATTGATATTTCAGTGATGTTTACATATGTTAGCTAGCGTAAAAATAAAAATAAATAAATTAAAAATGTGTTAGCTAGCGTGCTAGCAGCTTTCTGCACTCACCCGGTATGTTCAAAACTGAGGCGATTTCACCGCAGCGCTTCTCTTTCTCCTTACAGTTGTGATACGTTTTTGACACATTATACAGACAGTTGTGTTACTACAAAACTTCAAGAAGCAGTTTCCTCCGTCTCCCAATGGAGCCGTACAGCAGCTGTTTTGCGGTCGCGCATTGGCTATTGTGAAAGTACTGACGTAATCATACAGCTGTCATCATCCCGATTTATATCCTAAATATCAAACATATTTGATATGATCGGGGTGGCCCCTATTTGTGTGCGAGCAGATCGGGAGGTGCAAGATTCGATCGGTGAACGCCTCACATTACCAGATAATCCACGCCGAACATCGGGATCGATTCTCGGGAGGGGAAAATCGGGGCTAAATCGGGCTAAAAATCCTGTAGTGTGAACCAGGCTTTAGAATGGAATCATCAAAGTTCCACAGAATTCCTCAGAATTGGAACACCTGCGATTCAAGTTCATATCCACCAGACCATGATTAAAAATTTGACAGTTTGATAATGTGTGTTCAACTTTCAGCTCTCTTTAAAACTATTAGCATGGTATATGCAGAAAAAAAATCAACAAGGAATATGGGCCTGTTTATGAATGTTCTTGCCAGTGGTGTTAAATTAAATAAATATTTTAGGCAACACTTTAGTGTAGGGACCAAGTCTTACTATTACCTAGTTGCTTATTAGCATACCTATTTTTAAAATAGCGGCTCTTTATTAGTACTTATAAAGGACATTTAATGCCTTATTCTGCATGACCATATTCTACATCCCTAATCCTACCAAATACCTAAACTTAACAACTAACTATTAATAAGCAGCAAATTAGGAGTTTATTGAGGCAAAAGTCGCAGTTTATATTTTGTTAATAGCAAGAACTGGACCTTAAAATAAAGTGTGACCATATTTTATATATTAATAAATACATAGCCTATGACACAAGCAGCTTTGGATCTGAGATGAAGTGATTTGACCCCCTAAACATTGAAAAGGTGATCTACAAACTTTCATTACAGATTTTGAGTCCAAGAACAGTCACTTTTGGAATGGATTCAGGCTTTCAAACTGTTCCATCTAACATCTAAAGGTATATTGGATCCACTGCAGGCAATTAGACTTCATGGTTGGAACAAACCGCACACAAACAATTTGCAAAGCTGTGGACTATATGTTGTGTGTGTGTTTCTCAGCAGGTCTATAGAGGCCCGTGAGAGTACTTAACCTTACGTTATGTTTAGGTCTCTGCCTCACGTGTGTGAGCGGTTCTCTCCTGGGTCATTCGTGCTTACGGATTGGCCGTTCTCCTAATTACCAGCATGTCTGAGGTATTGTCTCCCCCCTCCCTCGAGATGAATCGCATTAGTCAGCGATATCCCTCAACCCTAATTTATCTTAATCTCACCCTTAATTTCTCCCTTTGGGCGCTACCCGCTTTTTCCTTTGTGCACCTTATCTTGCCGTCTTCAAAACCAAAGAAAATCTGCAAAGAAACAATATGTCGGGAAAGGAGTGCAGGTTACCATTTGTCTTTGCTTCGCTTTCTCTCAGGCACGGCACTCTGCTGTCTCTTGTTTTTCGCATGAGAAAGCAAAAGCCTTCTGGGAAGAGCCTTTGTAGTGGTTAAGAGGACTATAGGGGTATTTGAGTAAGATGGGATGATTGCTCGTCGGCTGTGTCTACGGATGTCATGCAACTCTGCTCCATCCGGCTTCGGTGCTTAAGACAAGAAGGTATGAACAATAAATGTCCAAGAAGGTATCATCACTATTACTGTTGTTCATATGTCAAATCAGCCTTATGATTTTACTTGGAAGATGATTTAAAAAAGAAAATAAATAAATAATCTATTTACATATAAACTAGTTGCATCTATTGAACAATATTCCCCATTTTTACAAACAAATCATTCTTATGGGTCGGTCCTTTTTAGTAAATCAAAAACATACAGAGCATCTAGTGTATTCTGATTCACAAACAAATGATTCTTATGGGTCGCTTCTTTTTAGTGAATCAAAAACATCCCGAGCATCTATAATTTTTTGATTCACATACAAATGATTCTTATGAACCAGTTCTTTTTTGTGAATCAAAAACAGAGAACATCTAGTGTATTTTGATGCACAAACGAATGATTCTTATGGGTCTTTTTTTTTTTTGTGAATCAAAAACATACAGAGTATCTATATTGTCATTTATACAAATTATTCTTATGAACCGGTTCTTTTTGTGAATCAAAAACAGAGAACATCTAGTGTATTTTGATTCATAAACAAATTATTCTTATGGGTCGATTCTTTTTTGTGAATCAAAAACATACAGAGCATCTATGTTTTCTTGATTCACATACAAATGATTCTTATGAACTGGTTCTTTTCTGTGAATCAAAAACATAGAGAACATCTAGTGTATTTTGATTCACAAACAAATGATTCTTATGGGCTGGTTCTTTTTTTGTGAATCCAAAACATACAGCACATGTAGTGTATTTTGATTTACAAACAAATGACGTCAGTTGCATAGTTCTTTTAGTGAATCAAAAGCAACTAGTATAGCCCAATTTACAAAACAAATGACTCCTATAAGATGGTTCTTTTAATGAGTAGTTACGAAAGTGAGTTTAGCTATTTGAATCAGTCTAAGTACAAATAATGGCATTTGCAAATTACTTACATGTGTAATCAAAATGTATATTATAAATGAAATATCCCAAAAATGAACTGCATTCTAATAAAATGTAATTGAGAGGTGAATTGAGCTTTTATCAAATAAAATAAAATCTGAAAGTCTGCACAGATACCTGGCTCCCCAAATAGCAACATGCTAAAAATCATTCATAACATCTTAGGAACCGCAGAGCAATGCCTTAGAAACATCCCACAACACAATATCACATTTTCTGCAGAACACATAAAAAAAAAAACAGTTACTATTTCATAGGTGATGCATGTTTTGTTTTTTTTTGTTTTTTTATATCTGTGAACATGTCTTGCCTGTGTTTGACATTGTAAAGCTAATCGATGTAAGTTATGGTCATTGGTCCTTGTGAATTAGCTCCAGATGGTCTGGCGTGTGTCAAACCCTGATTAGTGTGGATTCCAGCCCACCTGATTCAGGTACAGGACCAGTAGATTAATGGTAATTTAGCTAAAGACCTTCACCTTATCGGCAGTGTGGGAAAGTGAGGAGAGACAGACAGGATCCTCCTACAGATTTCAACAAGTTTTGTGTTTAACAGTCTAGACTTTTATCTGAATGAAAGCAGACACACTTACTTTACACTTAACACAAACTGCCATTTTTGGAACAGATAGAGTGTTGGAAATGTATTTAGTTAACTCAAATATAACCATTCTGTCATAATTTACTCTCACTCATGTCATTCAATGTTGTTGTATGTCTGAATTTTTTTTTTCTTCTTTCTGTGAAACCCAACAGATGATACACTACCGGACAAACATTATGACTTTTTTATTTATTTATTTTTTTTTTTTTTAAAGAAGTCTCTTATGCTCACCAAGGCTGCATTCATTTGATTCATCAAACAGTAAAATTGTGAAATATTCCTGTGATGCAAAGCTGAATTTTCAGCAGTCACTACTCCAATTTACAGTGTCACATGATCCTTCAGGAGTCATTTTAATTTGCTGATTATTTTAAATTGTAACAATATTTCACAATATTACTGTTTTTATTGTATATTTGAACAAATAAATGTAGTATTGGTGGACTTCTTTTAAAAACACTAAATAAATCCTAATTATTTAAAAAAAATGACTGGTAGTATATTTTTTAAAAATGTCTCAGTGTTTGTCCACAAAATATGTCAACAGGATTCAATGTTATTTCTGACTCAAATGACTTTCACTGTATGATCAAAAACAGTTGTATAGAAATACATAAATACATGCGGACTTGGAACAACATGAACTAAATAAATAAATGATTATAGGCTTGTCATTTTGGGCTGAATTACCCCTTTATGCCACACATAAAATGTCTGAGTGTCAATACATTCCCAAAAATAAATGATGCAACGATATAATGCTCAAAATTATGACTAAAAAAGCTGAGTAAAACTGATGTGTATTCATTAAATGCATACAAAGCCTTTCCATAACAAAGCAGCACATGATATGTGAGGCGCCACACACACCAAGACAAGTCCTAGAAATGCTACACATGCCTGACTAATACAAAGGCTTAAATGGCCCATTTTTGAACATAAACAGGATTGCCCTCCACTCTCGGCCCATCATTACTGCACATATGAGGTCATCTGTGTTTAGATTTGCTGCATGTATGAGCCTATCCCATTGAAGCAACACAAAGAAATCATATCACACCATAGAGCACTGTCAAACCTCACCCTATCTAATCACTTGGCCCTCTGCTTGAAGCAACAACACTTATAGGACGCTGGTCTATTTAGGGGAAAGCACTTGGGGTCCCACCATTGCTCTTTTGTCCAATGGCAGGCAGAGAAGATAACCCTGACCTGATAAATCTGTGCAGTGATTGAATCCAGAGAGAAGCCCATGTCCGGATAGATGTTGTTCCTAGAGGGAGGGATGGAATATGCGGCCAGTTTCCCATTATTATTGAAGCTGTCCAGAAAACAACCCCATTAAGCATTTGTCTGTGGTTAATTTATGCTTTAAACGGCATACGGATAATCTTTTATCAGCGTCCGGCCAATCTTTCACCGAGACACAATTCTTAACTCGAACTGCTCCGCAGAATGGAAACATCAATGGAAATATCTGGCAGTTTTATGAGGTAATGCTCTCGCAATAGTAAAATCCCTTTCATACCAATTTGAACTGTCATGCTGGTAAATGTAGCCGTGTTCTCGCCCCCTACTCAATGTCAGACCCGCCGAAGCAGAGCGTCATGGTGAATGAAGTCGGCGAAGACCCGAGTTTGGTTTCCAGTTTAAATGACGTTATAAAGAAACAACACAATGTGCCAGAAAAGATCAGCTTTGGAAAAATGGGATATTTAGATCAGATTCTGATTTTAATCGTCCAGTGCTGTAATGCCATCTGGCTCTGGGACCAGGATGTAACAGAGATTCAGAAAGATCAGAGGTCACCCTGCAGCCTTTCAATCTCTATGACCGTGCAGTTAAGAAGAAAGAAAACAGCGTACTCGGTCTCATCTTCATAATCAAATCAGTCTGTTTTGGTGCAACATGTGTATTGGTTTATTTAGCTATATTTTGTAGGCAAAATTTGTCCCAGAAGCAGAAAATCTGTCTTTGTGGATATCTTTAAAAGGTAAAAATAATTGATAAATAAAGTTTTACTTTTTTTTTTTTTAATTATGAAAAAGCATTTTTATTTTATTTTCTGTAGTATTACTGTTCCTAATGCATTAATGGTTAAACAAGTAATACATTTCTATTTCTACTTTTCTAAGTCAATGTTATTTGCCATGTACAACCCATTTTACTTTCACATTTATGACATTTACAGCTTAAAATGAATATTCAACAAGTAAAATGTAGGGCCAAGACCTGATTGTATGCAATGAGAATAGATTGGATTGTGAGAAGTGGTTGTTACACACCAGAATGAACTGAATCAGAATTAAAGCTAAAGCTACTGTTATTGGCTATTGTTTATAATTATCTAACAAGATTTTTGACCTAAAACTGTTTCAAACAAATTTTAAAACATTGACAATTTACAATTAAGCACAAGTCTATTTTTCAGTTGACTGTGAAAATAAATAAATAAATAAATAGAAAGTATTATTATTATTAGATTTTAGCATTTCCTAAACAATAACACTATTATTATTATTAACACTATTATTATTGTTGTTGTTGTTGTTGTTGTTGTTGTTGTTGTTGTTGTTGTTGTTGTTGTTGGTGGTGTTATTATTATTATTATTATTATTATTATTAGATTTTAGCATTTCCAAAAGTTACATTTCTAGCAATTCAAATATAGCCTAATGCTTTTCAGCTGACGGAGAGAAAATAAAATGCTAAAGTGCTTTACATAAAAACTAACAATGCAACGCCATCTAGTTTAGATAAGTAAAGCAATATTGTAAAATCTTGCTTTTAAAAGTAACAATACTGTTGGTTTATAATTATCTTTATCTAAAACCAACAGAAGTCTATACATACTAATGCAATCTCAAGGCAGTTCTAATCTATTTGACATTTTCACGAATTGATGGTTAATTCATATTAATTTGTACAATCTCATTGATACATTTCATACAATTGGCTTATGCGCCATAAATGGTTATATTTAATGATGGTGTTAAGGGTGGATTTCCATGCTTTTTTCTAAACATTATATCATGCATATTCATACGAAATCACCACCATGTAAACAAGTTATGTTTGCCAGTGAGATTGGCTTGGTACACACTCAATTAGATATAGCTACAGTAGGTAAACGTTTGTGTGTGTTGGACGAATAGTGATTCTGAATGGATGTCTGGCATAAGGTTCCTGCAGTGGTGGGATGCCCACGAGGACATGGATAAGGGTGGCTCCTCGTCGGCTTGCTTATATTCAAGGCATTCCCAGAATGCCGTGCTGGGAACATGGTATACGATCTCCTTTCTGGTTCACGCCTCTGACCCCAGCCCGTCATCGCCCCAGAATCACGAGCTGCAGCATTTTGACACTGTAATAGAGGAATCAGAGGACACCCAGAATGCAAGAGAAAGAGAGAGAATGACAGAAATAGAGTGAGAGGTCAACAGAATATAACTGTGCACATGTCACTAGACTGGACTGGATAGAGTGTGCGAGTATTCGTATCTGTGTGTGTGTGTGTGTGTTTGTTGGATAAGCGACGTTCTGTCTGTAACAGGATAGAGTTGCACTACAACTTGTTGCGTGATGCTAAATAAATGCTGGCATGTGTGCCCAGAAACATGACGCTTTGGCTGAAAAGGGTCAGTCACCTCGTGTCCACAGTGCCTGCTGATGCACAAGTCTCTCTGCATTAATGACAAACCGTGGATCGCATACAACCTTCATATTCTTCAACTGTCCCATCAACAGCATTACGTGACAGAGCAAAGTTCTGCTAACAAGGACATCAGTGAGATAATAAAGGTGATTAAACTCTCTCACTTCTCTATGGCTCTGCTTCAAATCCTAGTAAGCTGCCATGCTATCTACAGTCTACATGATCAGCACTTAAAGCAGCATCTGCACTGAAATTATACCTTGCATGTGACTGAACTGAAACTCTTCATGGGCAACAACTCCCTCAAAAGATAAGCGCTTTTTTTGTCATAATAACATTTTGTAATTTTTGTAATAGATGTAACTACCCTAGTAAAAAAGTAATATATTTAAAAGACATTTATTTCATACTAAGTATAGTTATCTATTAACAAATCCATTAACGTATTTACTGATATATCGTTTGAGACTTACTGATATAAAAATTATAATTAAACTTTATTTGGAGTACTATTTGTGCACAATGCACATTTCTTAATATTAAGCGTAAAATGTGTTTTAATGTCAGTACTGATGAAGACTGTATGATTTTTGAATAATATTGGTCTTTAAATGCAAGATATTTAAAGCTGCAGTCCGTAACTTTTTTGTGTTCAAAATTTACAAAATGTATAAATAATCGAGTACACCATGCATTCATTTTCCAAACCGTGTTTTTGGCTTGTCCAGAATCATACGGTACACCTATAATAAGTGTTTATATTCGGACTATTTTAGACTGGTTCGGGTAGGTACCACTGCGGAGTAGCCCAGTACCTGCGTGATTCGTCATAGACATAAACAGAGAGAAGTAGCTCCGGCTACAATGTGCTTCCGCAAGACGCACACAGTTCTGTTTATTAAGCGCTAGAGCTCCAAAAGTTACGGACTGCAGCTTTAAAGTGCACCTGAAGTATGATTGCAATAATTTCACTTTATCACAGTTAAATATACTTCAGTATATCTTCAGTTGGACTTCAGCACTACTTCTGCACAAATAAAGTGCATTAAGCACAAAATTAGTTGTTCCAATTTAACAGACTTTAAGTTTAGTATACTAAAAGCACAATTGCAGGGGAATTTTTATTAAGTACATAAATATGTAAATGTATTTGTAGTATGCTTAGCATGAAATAAATGTATTTCACAGACATTTTAGTATTTATTTTTCACTAATTTCACTAATTTGTGCCTGTGATACCCTAGTCCAAAAAGAAGAAGAAGAAAAATTATATACTGTATTTACATTTTTATTTTAAACAACTCTTTGAATATATTTTAAAAGGTCCTTTATTCCTGTAATGGCAAAGCTGAAATGTTAGCATCATTACCCCAGTCTTCAGTGTCACATGATCCTTCAGAAATCATTTTAATATGCTGATTTGCTGATCTAGAAACATTTCTTATTATTATCAATGGTGAAAACTGTGACAATTAAAGGATTCTTTGATTAATAGAAAGTTCAAAAGAACAGAATATACAGTATATATATATATATATATATATATGTGTGTGTGTGTGTGTGTGTGTGCGTGCGTGCGTGCGTGCGTGCGTGTGTACATATTACTATAATCACATATTTGATATTTAAACATATATTTTCAGAACTGTATAATATGTACATAATTTCATGATATTACAATTACATAATATGTATATTTTCCTGTTTAATCCTCTTAATATACACTATACAGCCAAATGCAATATGAGTATTATCTCAAATGCATTAGCAAAAAAGGGAGTTGGTGCTGACTAACAGTTCTTCGGAAAAGGCTTTCCAGATCCAGACACAAAAGCATTAGGGAGGTCACGCAATTCCAATTTATCCCAAAGGCGTTCAGTTCTAGATTTGTGCAGACTAGTCAAGGTCTTGACTGGATTTAAAGGGTCTAGCTGAACCTCTAAAAGAGGTTTCCAAATATGTTTGGCCATTCATTGTAGATTATTCTGCCATTATTCTGCCAGATACATATTATCCAAATCCATTTCCCCATTCGGGCAGCTCTGTTATTCCAAATGGATATATTGACCCACCATTGGCCCATTAGCCCAGTAACACAAGGTCACAGAGATGCGCAATCATCCATGTGTTTTCTGCTCTAGCTTTGCCAGATCTCCCTCGTGTCATTAGGCCAAGTTCATTAGCTCCTGTGTTGTATGTGATCAATAGCTCCTCTGTACTGAATCCCCCAAGCCGTTCTGCAGGCGCTGTTATTGACTAGAACAAAGTGAATATATTATACAAACACAACTATGATCAATGAGCCGCAGGAGGATACAAGCACTTTCAGAGCGGATCAAACCCTCCACTGGACTTAATTAGTGAGAAATTTAGATAAGCTCTCGGAATGACATCCAGCACTGATAAGAAACATTGCTGAAGCTCTGTGATAATGATGGACAAATTAATTATCATTCACTACACAAGATCTCGTCTCGTATGAGTCAATATCAAAGACAGATCAAACACTGGATTGACTGTGGCCAATTAAATATACATGATGAATAAGTGGTGGAAACATAAATGCTAAATTAAAGTATAGTAATATAAGACCATGTCAAAAAAGAAGATGAAGGTGATAACAAAGATGAAGACAACAATGAAAGTAATGACTAAGAAGATAAAGATGACGAAAAAGAAGACAATGAAGAACATGACAAAGTAGATGTTGGAGAAGTAAAAGTAGTAATGCTGCCGAAGACCCAGCTTCATCATGACCATAATTACATATATATATATATATATTTTTTTTTTTTTTTTTTTTTTTTTT